>NC_139576.1:6242597-6455097 GCF_946808225.1 Silurus aristotelis
AGGAGGACACCACGAACAGCAGGTGGCATCCATGAGCTTCCTGTTTTACCTTTACTGGAACCTTTAATACAGAAATTTGCGTCTCATCTGCACCTCCATGCTCACTGGCTGAGAGACAGGGGCATTGAATAATTGTTTCCAACGATGCTTGTTATACTGCTAGCTCAGTACAAGGTGTGGGATATTGAAGTACAAACACACTTTTGGGTACAGGCAGTAGTTTTTATTATATATATTAAGTATATGCATGTATTGATGCGATTATAACAATTCTGCACTTGTTCATAAACTAACATAACTTGCTGCTAATAAAATAGTTGCACAATCCTCAATCTAATAAAATATTAACTTCCAGTGAAGCCAGTTTTTTTTTTGTTACCAAGCACAGCACTTTCAGGCCATTACACAAATTCTTGTTCACCGTACTCCTATCGTAAGAAAGGCAGTTGCTCTGGGAACTAGATCAAACAGTCAAATAGCTCACATTGCTACAGGTATCTGAGGTTATTAAATCATTTTTAAGTGCTCTCAGGCAATGGAGACAAACACGGCAGAAGATGAGTAAAAAATCCAGGAAACGGCTCTTGCAATCAAAGGCTAATTCTTACGTGTGAATGTGGTGGACTCGCTTAAATCCTTTTTGCCCTGAAGGGGGTTGGGATGTTAATATGTGTCATGCCAAGCTTTGAAGGGAGATCTGCTGTATCTGAGAAGAACCATATGGTCCAAAATAACTTCACAGAAAGAACACGTACAGACCCTCAGAACTGGTCGCAACTTACTTTACCATTTTTATATTTAAATCCGAGTTGAATGATTTATTGTGTTTTCACATCTGAGTCAGTAGTTTTGCGACTAAATCTCTGTTTTGATTAATGAAAAGTCCGAAGAAATTTTCCAGGACCATATTAAAGACTGTTGGTCTTTTCTCATTTCCTGTCTTTGAGGGGGAAGGGGGAAAAAAGAAAAACAAGTAGAAACGTCTGTTTTAAGAAGCAAGTTTGAACCAAAATTCACAATGGAGTCATAAAGAGAGAGACTATGACTTAAAATCAAATAACAGATGGATTATAATTCAGATATAATGTGCATTTTTGACTTTATAAAAAAATTCATAGGCACAGTGTGAAAACCAAGCAGAGCTGTAGACAATTAAATCAAGTTGAAACAAAGATGTTGCCTTGGTATATAGTGTTTTTTTTTTTCTTTTCCCAAAAAAAAGTCTAAAGGCACTGATGGCACTGGGCTTGTGACCCTTTAAACGATTCGCCTGATCTTGATTTTCCAGCTCACTGATATGCCCGTTTAACTGTTACTCACAGGCTCGAGTCCAATCTAAAGAAATAAGGTCCTCATTTGCTTTCCTTCCAATTAGCAAGAAATGCAACGTTGCTGTTTTGTTTGTCCAACTCTTAACTTTAAACAGCGATGCTTAGTCACAACTTTTTGTACTGCCTTTTTGTAAAACAACTGTCAAATCTTGTGGCCCAAACAGATACCAATTTTGGATCGGCTTTCCTTAAAGAGAATACACTTCACATTGGATTTATATTGATGTATAAAATCCCACAGCCTCGCACTCTAGTTTTCTGAGATAACACAATCTACTGCTACTCAATGTGTTTCCACCAAAACACTCAGGGGGGGGTAAACTGTGAAATGTATTAGGCAAATGCAGAAGCCCAAAGGGAACAAAAGTATTCGCTTTGTATGTTTTTCCTATCTAGGACTGAACTGCACATGTACTGGGTTCAGGGTTTTCTCTTTGGCCCCTTTTTTTTCAAGGTTTTGAAATTGACCCTGTGGAACCAGTGACTCATTTTGCTTTTCCACTTACAGCTATAGACATGTTTCCATGATAGAAAGAGATGAAACCCATATATCTCTCAATGAGGATTGCATTTTTTTCTCCACATTAAAGTAGTTAAAATCCTATAATTTAGGAACAAAGTTTCAAAATCTAGCACAATTCCTTCCAAGCATTCACTACTTTTTTGGAAACAAGGGGCACAAATTCAGGTATAAAACAAGAGCAGTAAACGCTTTGCTAAAATGCCCAACAGTGGCAGATTGGCGATAATGAGGCTTGGCGTTGCTCTTGGCCTTCTAAACAGCAGCCCAGAGACTTAACCAGAGACCCAACACTGTGGGTCACATTTCTTTGGTTTGTACCTCTGGAAAAACCCTAAAGGGTTTTATATAAACTCATACAGCAATAGGATTTCCAATCAATGTCCAAAATCAAATGAATTTTTGAATCTAGGAACCCTTACATTTCCAACAAAAAAAATAAAACCATTCTGGAATATATTACTAAAGAATGTATACCTAAAGGTGCCAAAAACTGTTCTACAGACAAATTGGCTAGAACAGAGGTTCTCAAGCTTTTTGTATCCAGTACAATCTTAAACTGTAAAATAAACTCTCACAAACCGCCTCAGCGCACGTTTTCCACTTTTTTCAAATATATTATTCTGACTCTTTATTGGAGCCATGCACTATTTTCCCCCCGAACTTTCCAATGACAGAACACATTATGTCTAAGTTGACACGAGGTTGCCATTATTAAGGTTCGGATCAACCTTTTTCAATTGAAGGGAGCAGTTAAATAGGTTGAATATTTTAACAGAATAAATATTCGATTGCAATTTTCACCACCATTGCAAATTAATAATAATTAATACGTTATTTTATATAATAATTGACACTTGAGTTATGTTTGACAAACCCCTCACTTTGAGAACTAAAAACCATTGCTGACTTTTCCAAAGTTTTTGCAGTTTTACTTCACAGGTCAGTACAGTGAAAACATTTAATGTAGAAAATGATTTGTTCCAAATGGTTGTTTTACATGCTCTTCAGCAAAATGTTTTTTTGTTTTTATTGTGTTTTATTTATAAGAGTAGACCATGAAATTAAATTTTTTAGATTAAATAAAATTACGATTTGATCCCTTATTAATTATTTGTTTGGACTTTTGAGGAATCCTTTAAAGGTCTTTTGCAAAATGCAACAGCTGAGAGTTTCATATGATAAACAATTTTAAGTTATCAATGAACAGTTCAAAGTTTACATGTTTGTTTGCATCATGTTTCAGTTAGAACTTCAACCTCACCCATAATAAGACTTACACACTTGTTCTTAGGGGGAGCACTTCTTGATGTGGCAATTTCCTTTTGTTTCAGATACATAAAATGTAGAAATGAGTTACTCAGTCATCCATTCTACTAGCACTCTTCTATGTGTGTTTAAAAACCTATGATTAAACTAAAACCTCCAACTCCTTGGTCAAGCCAGACTGGTTTCTCAGAGGTTGAAGCTCTGGTTTAGACATAGAGATTGGACAGATTTGAGGTTTTGAGGAACCACACAATGTTCCTCTGGTTTGGGCACAAGATGCACGTTGAAGTGTATTTGTTCAATCCTAAATGAAAATAGACCAAAGTACCATTTTTATGAAATTATTCTCTTTTTTGTCAGAGGTCTACTCCCGTTGGATTTACCAGAAAGAGCCCAGAAATAATCCAGCTTTAATTTCCCAAAAGCCTTACTGCACAAATTGTTGAATGCACATCACTACTACTCTCTACCATTCAAGATGTATTTAACTCTATGTTGCTTTAAAAAAAAACATTTTATGGTTGGGTCTTTTCAAGACTTGAAAGAAAGTGTTTTAGAACATGCCAGGTGGTAGGTAAACTGTGCAGTTTGCAATGTGGAAAGAAAATCAAAGCATGGAAAGAAAATCAAAGTGCTGTCGGAAATAAGACATTAACTTTAGAGAGGGTAACAAGTTCTCTACTGGCTGTAAGATTATTAGGCTCGTACCCAATAACCCCGATTTACCCTAGTCTAATATATTACTCCCAGGGTGTTATGTTGCTGTAATAACCAGCCAATAAATTTGGCTTGGTAACATTTATAATCCAGTATGATGCATAATCCCGAATGCCCAGACCATTGTATTTTTGTATTTGTCTCTGTGTGTTTTCCAATTTAAGTAATCTTGGTAGATCTATGATATGTAGTATTTCAACTTACAATGTTAAAGTGTCATAAGACAAATAATTGCCCACTAATGGCAAAATATATCAATTAAAATGAAAAGTATTAGAGATATTTGATTAGTAACAATGCATTATCATTCTACTTCCATCAATAGTAGTGGCTTTATCAAGATTTGACCTCTACTACATTGCATTTACATATCTGTTGTGGCTTTGTAAATCCCATTCAGTTTCATGATTTCATGATTAATGATGCAAAATCAGTTATTCCCGCCAATAATATTTATTATTATTATATAATCTTTTTATACCTTCACTCAGACAAACATGGTATTCCCAGGCCACCACTCACCTATGGTTCAATATACTGTATTTTAGTTAGACAGATATTATAACCTATTCAAGCTATACATGGATTGTCTATATCCCTGTCACAGTCTGGCTTTCACTCTTACTTTGCAATTTCCATAAACATCCCTGAATGTAATCTGATTCTCCCTGAAGGCAGAAGTTCTCTACAAGTTAGCTGACAGACTTCTTTCCACTGTGCCACCTCTTTGTCCCACTCTTGTCGGCTTTACTTTACTCTGAGAGGAATCAGCGAAGGATCTGCTACGCCATGATGCTTGCGATAAACACAACAGGACTACGCTCTGAAATAAAGCACATGTGGTGACTGTGCTCATTAGAGACACACTTTAATGGCTAACAGAGGCACACAGGACCATCTGGATCCAAGCAGATTTTGAGGTCAGCTGAATTGTAATTGGGTAATATAGAAGAAAAAGAATCTCCTTCAACCCAGGTTTTCTTGACTTTCTGAAACATGATATGGTTTGTAAATGTAATACATTTAATTTAAGACAGAAAAATGAGAGAAAGTGATAAAAATGATGAAAAGTCTGTCTACTGTAGTGTACTGTGGTAATATAGAGTATGGTCTGAGTGCCCTATAACCACATAACTGGTGGCATTTTTTCCCCTCAAATAAATTATAGTTATTCAAACAGAGTCAACAAAACATGTAATCTCTGGTATCATAACGGATTTTCTAAATAAACACCACAATGAAGATTAAAGCTCACAATAGATCTTTATGTGGTTATTTTTTTCATCATGAATGGTCATTTTCCTGCTTTTCTGGTTTTGATGACAATGCTCAAACTTTTTCTGAAATTCAACATAATTACATATTGTTGCACAGTCTTATCATTCAGATGAACAATAAAAAGCTCCGTTGCTGGGAAGACCCATGATTTTCACTTCACTTTCAGTTCCCACTTTTGTCTCATGAAAATTATGCCACTGGTATTTTTACTCCTGAGCAAAACTCCTAAAAAAAAAAAACTAAAAGTAAAAAGTGCAATTCATCTGCACACACACGTTTTAGTTTACGCTCATAAAGTCATGGAAGCCATATTGTTTATTGTGGCTCTTGGGTAATGTTCGAAAGAAGTAAGAAATTCGATATCCTCTGTGTTGGGCGTGTAGACAGTCTGTATCCTGAAGTTTGCTCATCCCATATCTACAACGGTTTGTATGCTGTTTATGCTTCTCGCTTAAGGCTCTGGCATTTGTTTATATGCTCGGAGAAAGTTTATTAACCATTTATTAACATTGGATTTCAGGCCTAAGTGTGTCAGACATGGATTTACATAAGCAAAGTAAGAGCCAACCTTCAAGGAAAGAAACATAGATATAAAGAAAAACTTTTATTGCTGTCCCTTATTCAAAACTAAAAAATTATTTGAAGTTTATAAATGTTTAAAAGTATTAGTGCTTGAAATTGTATTTGAGTATTTAATATATACACTCATACACGCTTTTAAGTATTCCCCTTTTTGCTCTGTTGATGAGAAATTGAAACCAAAAAAACAGCAAGTGACTGCACAGGACAGTATTTAATCCTGGGATTGTATTAATATTTATTGAGCTCTGCACTTTATACAAACAAATGCCAAATATGAACATGAATGCCAAATAATGCTATTTTGTGATGAATTTACTGAAGATTCCTGACAGAAAATACACACCTAAATCGATTACATTTTATTCCACTTCATTTCTGTAATAGACATGGTCATGGAGGAGATTTTACAGACATCCAGATGTCATTTAGCTTCGTTAATTAGCAAGCCAGAGGTGAAAAAGGCAAGGAAATTTCCCCTAAGTGAAAATCTCGAGAGCCTCAAAAGGGATCTCAAGACGATTAAAAATCAGTATACAGAAGAGTCAAGACAAACAGTATTTGTTAAAAGTAAGTTTGTGTTAAAATGATGTTCGGCATTATTATGAATTCTGCCATGAGAACAGCTCAGTTCTTAAAAACAATAAAGCAGCAAAGAGGTACACATTCATATTTGTACAATGTGTCCAGTCTAGCTTTCAAAAAGCACATGCATCATATTTCTTTCCAGCCGACGGATATAAAAACAAGTCCATATTTCCTGCACTGCTTTTTCCACTCTCACGATTTCTTCCCTCTCTGCTTGGTAAGCCTGTACGTGACAGTTCAGAGTCCCAACAGCTGCTTTGCCACAACTCTGGATTACTCTGCTTTCTTCTGCAGGCTCAGCACCTAAGTCAGGGTGTCTCATAAATATTTACTCCATGCTGACCAGCATTGAAAGATTCTTCCTTCGCTTCATTAACAATTCTCTGTCATCCTTTTACTTTAAAAGCACAAGACACTTGTATCTGTTTGCTCACAGAATTCAAAAACCCAAGAAAAAAAAAGAAAAAATTTTGAACATGCCCAAGCGTAAACTCTCTGGTTTTTATTTTTCAAACACAAAGTGTATGCTCTAAAGGAGAACAGCACTTTCTAATGACCTTTTTAGATGCTTGAGCATGCCAAAAAGATCCATCTTACAATGATGCTAGCTTTTTAGGCGGTATTTGGAAGTATTAGGTGTGCCAGCCATGGTCAAGCAGACATTATTCAGGTATTAGACTGGATTAAACCATCGCCTGTCGCTGACATGGTGTTTCTTTCAACCCTATGAATGTAAAGGACCCTTCAATAATAACAAACATATAAATATACAAATAGAAATTTGAAATGTCAATCACATGTTTAATCCAATGTTGTATATTCAAAATAATTATTTTTCAAATTTCTTCCCAAACTTATTTTTTATTTCAAAATTATTTTTGGAGATTGTCTGCTTAATTAAAAAAAAAAAAAGAAAAAGAAAGAGTTAGTAGTGTTTTGAAACTTTTTTTTTTTTTTTTTTTTTTTTTTTTATGATGGTAGAACCCAATGCATGGTAACATTGTATGTGAAATTGCTTTGCCACCCTTCATATTCCTAACAAAATGTTTAATATGATTGTGTAAAATTAGAAAATGTTATGCCTGGAATTTGGCAACAGGGGAAGAAATGCTAAGCCTTGCTCTTTCATCCAAATTAGAAACATTAATGTTTGCAGTAAAAAAAAAAAAAAAGAAAAAAAAAAAAAAGAAAAAAGAATTCTGCATGATTGTTTTCATGATCTGGGAACACTCCTCTTTTTAGCACATGCATATTTTTCCTAATAGTCATGAGCAGCTGGTTTGGCTGTTGTTTGAGAAGCTTATTCCGGATGGAAGGGATCACTTCTCCAACTTCACATCATCGATTGACCTTTGTTTTTTCAACAGAAGAGATTTCAATCTTTCAAAAAAATCAAACCACATAAATAAAACCAGAGACAACCAGGGATTACACTTATGCAATTATTATGAAGAATATTCTTATAATTATAATGTAATATAAATACCATATAATATCATATACCATTGTATAAGACGTAACTTAAATAAACTGTGCACCATTTTCATTTTTGTTGCGAATAATAAAGGGAAAAAAAAAGATTTTGTAAACTGTACACCATATATTTACATTTAGTTTTATTACTTTGCACACACAGGGGTGAAAAAAAAAACATGGGATTTTATCCCTGTTCAGATCCAGACATTAAACACGTTTCTTTCCACAGGAAATACCGGTGTAAGGGTAACTTCCTGCAGAGCAGATAACACGAGAACAAGCTCACTGACAAAGTGACGAATCTCCTCCTTGAACAAGAGGACAAAATTTTGTTTTCCTTTTTTTTTTCTTTTGCCTAATACAAGAACAGTTCTGGCCAATGATTAAATAGATGTGGAAGAGAAATAACAAACATAGATGCTTACATGCATTACTTCTACAACAAAAAAATGTCATCAAAAAAATGATTTACTGCACAATTTTCATTGATGCAATTCAGCTAAATATGGTTAAGATCAAAATAGGCAGCCGTCCTAATCAGATTAGATACATTTACTTATTAAATAATAGCAATTAGGCTAAATAGGCATCAATAATACTCAACAGAATACCTTATTAAGGCATTTAAAAGTGATTCCCTAATTCATGGGCCTTACTTTTCTTTTCTTTTTTTTTCTTCACTGAGTTCTATTTAAATACTGTATTAATCAATAACATGCCTTTCACTCACAAAACAAAAAAGTCAAATAAAAAACAAGGCAGCATGTTTTTTTACTCAATTGAAATGTAGTTTAATAAAAGATGAGTTTTGGTTTTGGATGATGGACATGGCAGCAAAAAGACATGGCAGCATTTTGCTGTTTTTCATACGGTAACACCATCAAAACTGTCTTGTTCCAAACCTTACTAAACCATGGAGACATTTCCACATAAACCAGTCTGGCGCAGAGGGACTAAAGATGGCTCCGTGATTTGCAACACAGCCTCGTTAGCGTTCCAAAAGGTACAGTGTGTTATAAGGTTTAGATGACTTCATTTACAGCAGTTCCAGAGCATCGTTTGAGCTTTTGTCAGGGCTTTACAGGGGCTTTCGTTGCTGTTTAGGAATCAATACAGAAATCATTTTTTTTTGCTCAGAGAAATCATTCAGACAACCGAAGGTACATGATCCTACACTATCAAATGAAAGCAGACTGAACCTTTAAAGTACACATATGCACCAACAATTACAAAGATACAAACAGTGTAGCTAAATTCTAAATCAGTAGCACTGCTTTTGAATCTTTTTTTAACCTGTTATAAATATCAATTCTAATAATGAGGTGCTATATAAACAATGCTAATATGCTAATGATAATTATGTTAATGTCATAGAGAAAATTAGAAACTAGTAGAAATATTCCCTGTACAAGCCATGAGCCATTTTATCAAGCAGTGACCTATAAATGCAGACATTTTGCTCGTCATTTGAACTTCATAACATACAGCTGCTGGATGTTTAAAAAAAAACATTCTCATCCACAAGAGTAAACCATTTTACAACCATCTACTTCCCATGAAATCCACAAGAACCAAGACCACACTATAAAAAAATCCCTAACATATGTACTTTGTGGACATTGCTATGTTTATATATTTATATGAACTATGTAGGACAATGGGGCAGTCCTTAATACCTTAGCTGACATGTTTGAAATTAAGAAATAAAAGTTGTTAAAAAAATATAATATAAAATAAATAAAATATAAAAAATATATTTAAACCTACCATAAGCAACACACACACACACACACACACACACACACACACACACACACACACACACATATATATATATATATATATATATATATATATATATATATATATATATATATATATATATATATATATATATATATATATATATATGTATGTGGTGCTATATATATATGTTTCTAGGCCCACTTGAGAGACCCTGGATTTCTAACCTTGATGATAACAAGCAAGATATGATTAAAAATATTAGTGAGTATAATTGGCTGTGAGGGATTCCTTGCTACCTTCCATTACTCCCTGTTCTTATCTTATCTTCTATACTCCAGCTCTTTTCTCCGTAATCTGTTAGACCTTGGGAAAAAGAGAGGCATTGTAAAAGATACCATGTGCTGATTGGTAATGCTAGCTCATAGTATACTAATCAGGGATTATTACTGTTGCAAAGCTAGTATACATCATCAAATGCAAAAGTCAGTATGTTTGTACATAGGTTGTATCATGTAGATGCTACATAAAGGAAAATCCGCTTGTGAAATATTCTGAAATGTCCCCAAAACCGGATATGAGGGATTGGGATAATTGCTAGTTAGAGCTACATTAACAGCAGAAATGGACATGAATCCTTAAACTGCCCCAGAAAACCAAACTCACCAAGGAATAAGAAGCTACACCAGCTGTGCTGACTCATGTGTGATGCTAATGTAAGCACAGTCATGCTAGCTCAGTCACTTTTTTTAGTTATACTATTAGGGGAAGTTTTATGTGAACTAGTTTGAAAAACAGCTAGCAGTGTATGCTAGTAGAATGTTTGGTAAACAAGTTGTAAAAAGGTTAGGCATCAACATTATTGCAATGTTACAAAACATCTGAGTTAAAACAGGCTTCATCTTTTTTTACAATCGTTTTAGAGCGTTAACGTGACAGTGTGAATTAGTTTAAGGTGTAAAATAGCTCAATTCAATGAATTTCGAGTTTTTTTTCAGGTAAACTGTTTGTCATTTCCACAACAATTGTATAATCAGAGTTATTATCATGCTAGCAAATGTGTAACATAGATTAGAAATGGAAAGTTGCGGTTATTTGGTTTTACGACTCTTTTGCTCTAGCCAAGAATGTTAAAGCAAATTTGTAAGATTGTTTCTATGCCATATGTTAGAACATTCTCGAAACAGCCAGACAGCATGACAGCTGTTCTGCAACCTGCAATTGCTAGTTGGGTGTTAAGTGTTGGCTTTATATTAACATTCTCAGGACAATGCTAATGTTAATAATAATAAATTGAAACATGGTGCTTCACTCATCCGGATGATGGCACTGTAGTTGTCTTCATTTCTAAGTATTTGGAGTCTAAAACAGTCCAGCAATTTATGTTTTGGTGGTAATATGGGGATTTAAAGACAGTTAGATATGGTTAATCTATTCAATGAGACAAACCTGCATGATCTGTATACAAATGGAAACAGCTGTATAAACATAGAGCTTGTAATCAATGTTACAGAGGCTTATCACCCCCCAGTTGCCTTCTGCCCACTTTTCCATGTTCAGTAAAAGGCTTGTTGGCCATCTGTTTCTCCACATTATAATCCCGAATGGTTGGCTGTGAATAATCAGATATTTATCACTACTTTCAATATCCAGATGGGAAGTGCTGAGGGTTGGTTTCTGGATTATTTGCAAAAGTTAATTGGTTTGCTCATGATAAAGGCACCCACTCATTCCCACCCTGACTTACGCACCACATACTTCTGCGTTTTTCATGTTCTTTTAACGTAGATTGTTTTCTGACACAATGTTGCTAACATCGGCACTATAACGTCTTTTGGAACTTTTGGAAGCTATCATTTGTTTTCTAATTACTGCCAAACAACCAGTCGAAACATCTGGAAGTCATCCCCCAGCTCTACTTTTTATTTACTTTAAAAATTGTTCCCATAGAACAGCCTCATAGGCAGGATCAACATCTATCATCCATGCAGATTACACATAAAGGCTTTTCCAGTTCAGGCTGAGCTGAGGATCCATTTTCCGATGTGGTTTCATTTTTTTTCAGGTACAAGCGAAGGAGGCAAGTCATCAAGTCATTGCTCAAAAATGCAGCACATGTTTTCCATCAGCACATTGCTGCAGACCTGGTTGGGTTCACATACTTAAACGCTGAGCTCGGTTAGAGAACAGCCTATTTTTTTTTTTAAAGTAACAATGACTGTAACCAATTTTGGGGATTAAAAAAATTAGTAAAATTTGGAATTCGATAGTTTATGTATACAAAGATGGATAAGATGCTGCCAAATGTTACAAAACTTTGTATTAAAATGTACCACTTTATTATCAGTATTAATATTTGACAGATTTCATGGTTTTGCGTTGGAGAGGATTACAGTGCTTCTCATACAATGTAAGTGAGGGTCTAAAAAGCTAGTAAAAGAGTCTTTAACGCTTTAGTGAAGAGGGAGTGTTTATACATGATCTTAAGGTTTTTCTTATAGTAATATATATACAGGTCAGCTTTAATAGATGGACCATTTCAAAACTTTTTGAATTAGAATCCACACTTACTGCACCAGGACCTCAAGGTGTTACGTCATGTTGAATGTTCTTTAGGAGGAGTGGCAATGGATCAGCGTTTAAGAAAATGTGTTTAGTTACCCAGGAGGTTGTCAGATAATTCCCTGAGCTGCCAGATGGCCACTGCTGAAGAAGGATTTTGAAACCATCAAACTTACAGCTCTATGTTTGGTTTGGGTTTTGCCTCCCTCCTCAGTTGCTCTAGATATCACACTAGAAAAGTAAGAATGCAATCACTTTTCAGCAATCAGATTTCATTCACCTTGACCAAAATGGGACATGAGTAATTTCAGGGTATTGTGTCTTATAGTTTAGAACTGAAATACAATTCACGATGTGTCAATTCAACAAACAGAGATGCAAAAAGATCTGCATATGTTTTTCTTATTAAGCTTTCTGGCTGCCTTGAGTATAAAATGCATGTAATTATCTACAATTGTATAATATTAATTCTTGCATGTATGCCCAAACATGTGTCTTACTTATTTTGTTCTTCCTACGCCTCAACCACAAAAAAAAAAAAAAAAAAAAAAAAAAAAAACCCTTCCCATCATTTATAAAAAAAACCCGATTCTCTCAACATAAAAGTGTTGCAGTTGTGGTCCAAAAGCTCAATGGCAGTTGTGGCCAATAATTTACTTTCACTGGGTTTTCATTTCTTCAGATGTAGCATGCAATTATCCTTTATTTCTATCCACCATTTTCAATATAAAGTCTCGCTTGGTAGCTTGCATTATAACTTATTACTGCCTGTTCTGACTTGCATCGTGCATAATGCCTTACCATGCATAATGCTTCTTAGGTCTATAAATAGCAAAAATGTTCTCCAAAAACACAGTCAACAGCATCAAATGTCATATTTTTGCAAGAGACTCTGAATTTGCATCAGAACTTCAGGATTAAAATGTCAAAAAAGATCATCCTATCCATTAATCATGATGTTCCTGTGATTGAACCAGGAATTCCCAGCATGTGAATGTTTTAAATACTACATCCCAGCAAACAGAAATGTTCACAATGTTCGTGAATTATTGATGCACCTAAAGAAGTTGCATAACTTCTTATAAACATTTACAAACATGTACAAGGAAGCCTTCTCTGAATAGCAAAACCACTTGACACATTGACAAGAACATTAAAGTTCAGAAAACATTTTCTTAACCTAGAACTGAGATTATTCAGTGACACAGAACTAATTGGAAAAATGTTTTTCTTCATTTTACATAATTGACAAAATTGTTTAACAGCCAACGAGCTATGGAAAAATTATTCAGTACAAAAGATCACCACAGACACAAAATCTAGCCTAATCTTGTTTCATCTCCGGTTTATAGACCTACTAACATTACATTTACAACTACAAACCACTCCATTTCCAAACAATTCAATATATCCACGATTTAAGAATGTCCATAATATTAATAATAACTTGTTAAATGGTTTTAAGATCATTCTGACATTCCTATAAAAAAATATACAGTATGTAAACTGGCAACTTTCCCAAACAGATCTCTGTTATGGCTATTTACCACCAGGTGGCGCATTTTGTACAGTGTAACGCAAGATTCGTTTCAGGTTGCCAAAATGTACAATTTTATATATAAAGTAATTTTTTATATCACTTTTAGTGAATGACAATTCATCGTGCAATGTGATATGTAAGGCAAAAAAAAATCTTAGCAATGTTTTTAAAAAATTGGAGTAGACTAAATGACATCAGTGAAGGGGAAAAAGTGACATCACATGTTTCACATCTACAAAAAAAAAAAAAAAAAAAAAAAGCCAGCATGACTGAACTAATAGCGCTCAGGTGTTCTAGGCCCCACACATGTTTTTCTGCCCTTCTTTCTTTCTTTCTTTCTTTCTTTCTTTCTTTCTTTCTTTCTTTCTTTCTTTCTTTCTTTCTTTCTTTCTTTCTTTCTTTCTTTCGTTCCTTCCCTTGCTTGTTCTCATCCTGTACCTCCCTCACAACATCTGCCCCAGATTAGGATGGAAGATGTGCTCCTTTAAAGAAGGTAAATATAAAAAATAGTAAAAAAAAGGAAGTCCACAATAATTCATTCAAACATTTTAACTTGCTTTAACAATCCATTCTTTTATCCGTGATCCGGTGTGCTCTAGGATGAGTTTCACACCCTTGATAATGCATTGTGCAGATGTGAGGGGAGGGTTCTGGGGGAAATAATGGGCAGAAGAAAAGGCACAACGTGAACAGCGAAGACTTCTAGGATCAGAGTTTGCATTGTTTCTCATTTCCATTACATATCAACTTCAAAACCATGACTGCTAAAAAATGTTGAGGGTTTTTACCATTAAGGGGATTCACACAAGGCTTTACGCTCATCTTTAGATCCAACTTGCACAAGAAGATTCCAAGTCAATGACATGTGCTTGATAAGCCATTTTTCATTCACTCGACCGTAATGCAAAATAGGAATTTTAACAATACAGTCACGCACAATGATACAATTCTTTTACGATTTATGCATCATTTTCATTGAGTCCCTCAAAGACATTTCATATCTAAAAAGGAACTTTGACTTGGAACTTAGGAACTAGACTTGAAATTGGTTATACCTTTAAATAGTCCCATCATAGGTCTCAACATATAGTAATTAAAAGACTAGATATGTAATTACAATAAGTTTTTTTAGATTAGATTGACTTACCACTGTTTCCGTCTTGGCATTTTACAAACAGTACTTGTGCCAGTGATAAAGCCAGAAATAAGAAGATCCTGGAATGCACGAAGCTCTTCATGTCTATATCAAGACATGAGCCTCCTTTTGTGCAAAAAAAAAAAATTAGGGAGAGAGGGTAAAAGAGTCCAAGTTTATCGCTGCACCATGAAGACAGACTGAAGCTTTTCCTGCTCTGAGTAGCAATCAGACCCAACCCAACTTTGTGCTGTCTCTCTTTCTCTCCCTCTCCCCCCCCCTCTCTCTCTCTTTTACAGCTTCAAATAAGAAGAATGCTGACCACCCTAATTTTCCACCCCTTTTTGTCAGTGTTCTCTCATAAGCATCCACACACAGACGTGTACTCGCACTGAACTACATTCACAAAGCAACGCTTCCTCGTGATGTATTCTGACGTGTTTAGATTTATTTTGGAATTTAAAAAAATACAGAACAATGATTTTAATAGTGTAAACTTTTGCAACTTTTTGCAACGTTTTGTTTTGTCTCCAGAGACTGTTCCTAAGCAGGACTGTAAACTGGTTTTATGACCATCTTGATGGAACCAAACTCATTTGTTTCTGACTGACTTTTTTATGAGGGAATAAGAATAGATCTCAGATTCCAATTTGGCTTGGTGTAGCCAAAAAAGCGATCTTTTAAAAATATGTTTTTTTAACTGTATTAATGCCTAAAAATGTGAAATGACTGCAGGTATTTCCTGTTGGTCCAATGGGCTGTCTGTTTTGTATGATTTGGTTCAATAGGCTGTGTTTTTTGGAGTAATAAACCACAATGGTGGATTGTTGAGCTTAGCTCATTGTTTCTCTCAGCAGTTGTAAAGAAATTAAATCGAATTTGTAGCCCGGTCATTACACTGTTACCCCGGATTTTACATCTTTTTAATCAATTTAATTGCAACATACTTCAATTATTGTGGATTACTATTAAAAGATTAAAGTTAATTAAACTACTTCTGTAGACATATTTGAATGTGTGAATAACTGTAAGTGTAACGGATTAAATTAATACATTTTGTACTGACCACGCCCCCCACCAACCCCACACAAAAAAATGTTAGGTGACGCCATTTTGGTGTGCAGTTGCATGTGCATTCTTAGAGTTTTTGTTGAGTAGTTAGATTATAAATGTTTTAGTCAGTTTTGCTTTTTATTTCCCACCGAGGGGCTGTTTCTTAGTACTGAAAAACATTTTATGTTTCCAGTAGTGTTTCACTTTTATTGCTTGTGTTTGGGTCCTGCTTGAACACCTGCAAATTCAGCAGACATTGTTGTCATTACACCATTTGTTACTCTGGTTTATTCTCTTTTTCTACATCAAAAAGATTTTTGTGAATAGAAAAACATTGGTTTAAACGATTTAGGACATTTTGTCCGTTAACCTGCAAGATTTCAAGCTACCGTACAGTTCTGATGAGTGAATTTAAAACCATGTTTTATAACGTTATATACATGTACAATTTGGTTGACTAAACAGCATTAAATTAACTGCCATTATTAATGGCATCTTTGTTAATCTGTTTCTTTATTTGTTAAAACTTGTATCAACCATTTTAGTAGGTATCCTTTGTTTTGACCTAGAAAGTTCACAACTAAACCCTTTCTGACTGTGCATTATTTTGGAAGGGAATTCAGTGATGGAACTGGACAACCTGCCTCAGGCCTTCTGTCTTCTTTTCAGGCTAATTTATGCCCTGCAATAAAACTATTCAAAGTGTTTGAAAAACACTTACAATTTTGTCCAGCAGGTATTTCTTTACCTTGGAAAGATTGACTCTTCTTTAAAAGGTGTGGAAAAAAACCACTGGCAAACTTGTTTTAAACTTTTTAATTCACTTGTCAGTCTTTTAAAATTAAAAGTTAAGTAGAAATAAAAAAATTAAAAAAAAACATTTTCTTTGTTGTTGCTTGCTTTTGTATATAATATTTAATGTAAGTAAAAAGTTAAGTGGAGTAATGGGACAGAACACATTACTTAAAAGCATTTAGTCTGTTCAAATGAAAATAATTGTTAGAACAACTTCAAATTTTAAGTTTTGTTCACTTAAGTTTATCAAGTAAACATTACTTAAATTTGTAGGGGAACCAGTTTCCTCCAATTCTTTAAGTAAACTCAACTCATCTGGGCTTAGAGTGTACGGTAAATAAAACAAGGAATCTGGTGGAATCTTGCTCCAGATTGTATTAACTATACCTCATGTGTTGAGCAGATGTGGCTATGTTGATGTGTATTGCATCAATGGAGATCAAGCATGTAGTTTGGTTTGACCTTTTGTGTCCAACTGAGGACTGCTTTCTTACGGATCTACTGCTCCACTAGAAAGATTAAAGGTTTTTTTTTATTTAGCCAAAATCAAATGTAGTTCATTGGAACAAATGTATTCAAAATAACCGTAGAATAATCAAAATAATCCGAATAATAAAAAAATGTTAAGCCCCAGCACCACTAGCACTGCCAAGCTGCCACTGTTGTGCTCTTGAATAAGGTCCTTAACCCTCTCTGCTCCAGGGGTGCCATATTATGGCTGACCCTGTGCTTTGACCCCAACTTCCTAACCAGATTGGATGTGTGAAGATAAGAATTTAATTGTGCTTTAAGATATATCAAAGGGGGAGGTGGTAGCTCAGTGGTTAAGACTCTGGGTTACTGATTGGAAAGTTGGAAAGTTGGGTAATTCAAGCCCTGGTATCGCCAAACTGCCACTCTTGAGCTTTTAAACAAGGCTTTTAACCCTCTGTGCTCCAGTGGTGCTGTATCATGGTTGACCCTGTACTCTGACCCCAGCTTTCTAACATTGCTGGGATATGTGAAGAAAAAATTTCACTGTGCCGTAAAGTACATGTGACAAGTATATATGTGACACTTTTTTACCTTATATATGTAACAAATTAAAGCTTTTTCTTATTTTTTTATATATTTTTTTGCAATCCAAATAGCTATCATAATAAATATATTGGCATTAGCATTCACCTAATGCTAAGCAGTATGCATTACTTTCTTGTTGTACTAGCTTTTATTAGTGTTTGTAATCCAAATCTGACACGACCATTGATGCAAGTTTATGGCAGATGTTCGATTTCTTCTGTATACAAAGTTGGGCATATAGTGCTCTCAACTAAAATTATCCTTAGAGGCTCGAAATGATGCACAGTAAAATGTGTTGACTTTTGTGTTATTGTAAAGATCCTTATCCTTCAGTTAAAATCTACTTTTCAAGCTTTTCATTTTAAATGTCATTTTGCAGACTACCAACTAAATATTGTATGGATATCATAGTTATTAGCTAGTTTTTTAAGATTTGCATAGTTTAGAAACTTGTAATTAAAATTTCACTGCAAGGATCATACATTGTATAACTCTTTGTGTGGCAAATGAACTTCACACCTTTCTGTTGACACCACAAAGCTGCCACTGATGGGCCCTTAACCCTCAACCGATAAACAGTATGTGACAATTGTAAGCTGCTTCTGACAAGGGTGTCTGCAAAATGCTATAAATGTAAATAAGAAAGTACTTTTTGATAAACCTCTTTTTTGCACACAATACTTTTAACTATGAGTGATACAAATACTTTAAAGAATGAAGGAGTAGTATACTTTAAAATGTATATTAAAGGAATTACAAGTTAGTTACTCAGTACATTAGTAGGAGCGTCTTTAGGTTACGTATGTAACCCTAGTTCCCTGAGGGAACGAGACGCTGCTTAGAGGCTGCCACACTCCGGGTCAGAAAAGAAAAGAGGGGGGCCACAGAGATGGCCTGTAAATCACCTACTCTACTCCGAGAGCAGATAGCCAGCAAGAACGCAGTCTTGCCTCCATGAAGCCTTTCGGTCAGGGGCTTGAAGGGGGGCTCAGATAGATCCTCCAACACAATAGCCAGGTCCCACCCAGGCACTCTAGGTCACACTCAGAAGGCCTCAGCTTCCAGGTTGCGTGGAGAAAATGTGTCAAGGGTGGGTCTCTGCCCAGGGATTGCCCCGCCACGGGAATGTGATACGCTGAAACGGTGGACACTTTAAGGGTGGACGGAACCAACCCTTTTGCAAACTGTTTCTGCAGGAACTCCAGCACTGAACTGACCGGGCAGTGGACTGGGTCAAATCGGTGCTGATCGCAGCACACAGTGAACAGATGCCATCTTGCGGCATACAACCTCCTCGTTGAGGGAGCTTTTAAAAGGAAAATGGTCTCTACCACCTCGGTGGAGAGGCCTGACCCTTGAAGCTGTGTCCCCTCAGGGGCCATAGCTACAACCTCCATAGCTCTGGTTGGGGGTGATATATTGTGCCCCCTGCTTGAAAGAGACGATCGCTTTTCAGAGAAATCTCCCATGTGGGTTGCTCGAGGAGGGCTACCAGGTCTGCAAACCATGGTCTGCTCGGCCACCATGGGGCCACCAGGAGGAGATGAAATCCGTCCCGGTGAACTCTCTCCAGAACTCCCGGAAGCAGGCGTCCAGCCCTAGAGAGACTAGGGGATAGAGGGAGAACCAAAGGCGACGTCTGTCGAGAAATTTCTACCAAACTTGCTGGACCACATGAGGGTGGAGCCGCCATTCCCCAGGTCTCAACCCCTGTCTCGACTGGGTGTCTGCTGCCTCCTTTAACCGGCCTTGGATATAAGCTTTTTTTAGAGAGAGGAGCTTCCCTTGGGCCCATAGAGGGATCTGACGCACCAGCCTATACAGGGGGTGTAAACGCAGACCCCCCTGGTGGTTGATGTATGAGGTGTTGTTTGAATCGATCAGCAGGTGGTGGCCTCCAAGGTCCAGGAGGAAATGTTTCAGACCCAGAAGCATGGCCAGCATCTCTAGGCAATTGATGTACCATAGTAGATGGTAAGGGACTCTTCCATCATAAGCATTATGCGGTGACTGGGGACGTGACCTTGATCATACGGAGGGGATTTTCCTTCTGTGAGAACCCTTGGGTCCTGAACCACCACTAAATGGGTCTCATGAACAGAAGGCCAAGTGAAATCACATTGGACGCTGCTGCCATAAGCCCAAGCAGTCTCTGGAACTGCTTGACAGTGAGTGACTGCCCTTCTTTGACCTTCTGAGGATGGACGTAATGCAGACAGGGGAAAGCTGTGCGTGCATAAACATTGATTCCCAAATGACACCTAGATAAGTGGTTCTATGTAATGGAGAAAGCACACTCTTCTTGGCAAAACCCCAGCTCCTTCATGTGCGCGAGAATGACATCTCCATGCCGGACCGCTAACTGCTCTGACAGAGCTAATATCAACTAATCATTAATATAATTGAGGATGAGGATGCCCTGAAGTCTCAGGGGAGCCAGAGCTGCATCCACACACTTCCTGAAGCAGCTCTAGTGGCCTCAAAAGAAGCAATTTCATGGCAGGGTTAACGACCCAGGTCCCTGAGGGACCCCCCAGAATGTCCTGTCCTTTTGGTCAAAGCCGACTGTCATTGACGATGACAGTCCTCAGTTCTGTCACCTCACAGGGCTTCGGATTAGAGTGCCAAGCCTGATCTCTTACAGGGGGAGATGGGACGTACTGGGTTGAGGTTTGGGATGCGCCCACTGAGCATGAGAGTGGCCTGGGAGATACTGCTAGACCCCAACGCGGAGGTTGCGACACCGGGAGCAGAAAGCGCTTGTCGAGCTCACTCAATTGAGGGGCTTTTCGCTCATCGGCTGTCAATTGACAAAAACAATAGACAAACAATTGACATAAAATACACACAAACCACTTCAACAGAAGCTGGCACCGGATTCACTCCATGTGTGTTTTATAGCTTCCTAGTCGTGTCATCACCCCGCCGGTGACAGCGTGCGTCCAATTTTGACTGTTTACACACACTATGTCAGTGTGGACAATGTAGTGACGTTCCCAAATCGTTGCGACGCAGCTCGAGTTCCTGAAAGGGAATTTACTATTTGAAAATGAGTAATTATTGGGTATTGCATTTCTTATGCAAAACTACAAAATATAATACCTAATAACTACAAAATAATTAATAATCATGAGAACATGATTTTCTAGTAGTATGCCATAACCTTGCTCTAGTAGATCTATTACCTACTGTACCATAACCTATTCTAATACCTCAATGTCTAGAGTGTAAAGACCAATATGAGTTATTATAGTTTTCCTCATAGGAGCACAGAGCCAGAGAGTAAAGAAATACACAGAAAAAAAAAACAAGCTACAAAAAGTACAATGGCAGTTACTACCACACAGAATAAACAACTCTGGTTTCAAGGTTAGGAGCTCTTTAAAAGGGGCTCTAGAAACAACAGACACAAACAAGTTTCCAGAAAAAAAAAGGTGATGATATATTGTAAGATAGGCAAGTGTATACACTAGCGCTTTCAATCAATTAAAACATGATTGTCATGAGTTTTTATCATTTTTAGCGAAGGTTGAAGACCTAGCGTATTCTGAAACACTTAAACTAGCACTCCAGGCTTTCTTTTTTTTTATTTTTTTATAAAAAATCCTCTCAACAGAGTTGTAGGCTGATTTATTTTAAGTTTGTAATCCAACGTACCAGTGTAGATTTATTTGTTGACAGAGATTTAAAGCACGTTTGTACGTTGCTCTGGACAATTGTATCTGTTAAATGCCATAAATGTAAACGTAAATTAGAGGGAGGAGCAGAGGAGGAGGAGGGTTATTGTTTGGAAGGAGAATCTCCTTCCATGAGAACACACGCGGTCACAAACAGTAAGTAAACAGTAAGTTCACTTGAATGCTGCCTGTACGAGGAAAACATGCCGAATGAGGACGGATAAGCGAGAAGCTGATATGAGCTTTCATTGTTTCACGCAGTAAGAAAAAAAAAAACATCATCTCAGTTCAGCTTGAGCCGTTCGCGTGTTGTTCGCATGATCCTCGATGTTCGCAATGCAAATTATTGCTCGTAATGCAAATTAAATTTTATGAAACAGATTTTGCTCCTTCTACAAAGCATTCGTAAAGCACGTTACTCGCAATCAAAGGTTCCACTGTATGTAAATTATCAGGACACCAAATTAAACTTTTGCTATGTTTCAACACAGATGGTTTTAATTAACAGATGGTTGCATCATGGCAGATTTTGGTGCTTTATTTGACTAATTTGAGAAAAAAAATGTTTACTGATTAAAAAAAAAAAAAATTCCCCTTTTTTTTTTTTTTTTTTTTTTTTTTTTTTTTTTTTTTTTTTAGATATAACTGAGTAAAGCAAAGATGTAGTGAATAAATGTGTGTTGCATTAAAGGTAAGCAACATACAGCAGCTGTTGAGCACCAGTGTTTTGGAAAACTGACCAATCCAGCCCGATCAACCTGACCAAAAAAGTGGATGAAAGGCTAAAACAGTGCTTGAGACAAGAGTTAGAGATAGAACAAAACAACCAACGTAATGTCCAACCCATGCCTGCCTCACACTTCTTAATTCGAAAAGGCCTTTTATACTTTCACACCGATCAAAGGGGACAGACATGCAACCTGCTGGTGGTCCCACCCTCCAAGACAGACCTCCTAACTTACCTGTTACATACAAACCCAGTCTGCAGCTACACACTTGAAAAATTAAAATGTCAACACACAGCACCCACCAAACCCGCTCCAGCACAGCTCATCCTACTACCAATTATTATTGTTGCGTTCAAAAGAATAGGCATTGACTTGATGGCCCATTACCTAAAGCCGCTAATGGACACAAATACATACTGGTTATGGTAGATTACGCCAGCTTCTATCTGGAAGCAGTCCCATTGAGAAAAGCAGCTACATATACCATCACTGAATATATATAACTTCACGTCGATGATGTGATCATACACTCTAACACTTGGGCCAACCATGTATACCACCTAAATGACGTGCTAAAAGGAAGGCTGGATTGACAGCAAACACGCAGAAATTCCATCTGGGTCTGATTGAGGCACAATACCTAGGCTACCACATCGGCCAGGGGTTGCTGAAGCCGCAGGAGACAAAGTTTGAAGCGGTCACAGGCTACCCCCAACCCACCTCCAAACGCCACGTATGTGATTTCCTTGGATTGGCATTGAAGTATTACAGAAGATTCTCAGAAGAGAAACTTCTCCTCTCTAGCATCCCCCCTCTAAGACCTCACAAAAAAGGGACAAACCAAATGCATCCACTGGTCCAAGGTAGCAATGCAGACATTCCAGACCCCAAAACAGGTACTCTTCAGCGAACCGATACTGAGGAACCTGGACTTTGATTGTCACTTCATTGTGCAGACAGCTGCCTCGGAAACAGCAATTAAGTGGACCATAGACGAACTCCGGTACTATCTGGCAGGGAGATACTTCACTCTAATAACCGATAATGCCCTACTACAGTGGATGTCTAAAGCCAAACACACAAATGCACATATAACCCATTGGTTTCTCTCTCTTCAGGACCTCAGCACAGAGCTGGAGCAAACCACAGCAATGCCGATGGAAAGGTGTGCAAAGGACTGCTCTTTCCGAAATTCACTAAAGGTGTCTCTGTTTTCTCCCCCTCAGAGATGCAGACCTTTTTCACACACCATCATAAGCCCACCTGCACTCACACATGCACAGCCACATTTGC
Source organism: Silurus aristotelis (assembly GCF_946808225.1). Classification (NCBI taxonomy): domain Eukaryota; kingdom Metazoa; phylum Chordata; class Actinopteri; order Siluriformes; family Siluridae; genus Silurus; species Silurus aristotelis. The sequence goes on from NC_139576.1 coordinate 6,265,941, forward strand.
ACTGTACAAAGAGAGCACAATAAACACTTATCTGCACCCTATTCCGGTCTCCCGTCTCTTCCGTCCCTAACTAACAAAAAATGTAGAGAAAAGGAAACATTTGCAAAGGAAATGGCAGACACACCCCTACTACCAGTGAACTGAGTGATACAAGATGTACAGTGATTAATATATACAGTGCAGAACACAATGTCAAGCCAAAAAGAGAAAATCGAGTCAAAATCTGAACAAAATAGTTACAAGCCACTCCACAAGCCAATCCTCAAACAACCACCATAAAACACTTCTAAAGTTTTACACATGTTGAATGAGTCTTTAATGTGACTGAGTAGAAGAGTAGTCTCATATAGTGATTCATTCATTTTCTAATAGATGCACATGAGCAAAGCATTACAAAATCTCTGTAGGTTATGTACAGGAAACTGAATTGATTAGTTAATCTCAATTCAGTCTTCTGGTCCAAGTCGTTCGTTCTTTTATCATGTGACTCCCATAGGCGCTATGCAATGCATTACACAGAAAACAGAATTTAACAGATTATTTCATGAGTCCTCTGGTCCAAGTATTTTTTTTTCTCAAGGTGACTCCCACAGAGGATACACAATGCAAACGATTTTTTTTGTCCGAATCTTGACATTATTTTTACAACAGTTATGAAAATCACATGACAAAAGAACTAATGACACAGACCAGAAGATTATAAGAGTTGAGCTACTGTTTCTGTTTATCATATTTTGTCCTTAGCTGCATTGTCAATTTTAATTATTGGAACTATAGTCAAAGTTGTGTATATGTTGAGGGATCAGCTTATTAAAAAAAAAGTTACATTTTATTTTATTTCTGATTGAAGAAACAAAATGAACCAAATGCCTTAAAAATATTTAGTTCATTTTATGTAACAAGATGTAAAGAACCAAGTCACTAAAATGATCCAATGTTCCCATCATTATCCTTCACCTCTCTTCTCCTCATCCTTTCACGGTTGCCAATCAGTAATAATATTATTGGAAGGTGGAAACACTAGGGCAATGCCGAAAACTCAAAACACAAAATATGGCACAAAAATCCACACAGCATTGTAGCATTACTTTTAAATAACAAAACACACTTCATTATTGCCCCTGTATTACTATGTGTAATGCTGTTCTAGATCATCAATAACTACAGAAAAACAATGCATTACCACTGCAATCATAATACAATCATAATAGTATATTTCCATCTGTTTCACTTTAAAATATGGTTCCAGATCATCATTAGGTACTGGAGAACAATCTGGAGAATAATCTGCAATGATCTTGTAATCTCATCTATTTAAAATACATGCAGACAAAATGATTGTGATTCATACAACATAGTTTAGTAACCAGGGCACAAAACAGGGTTGGCAATTATTTCTTTTTTATTTAAAAGTTGCAAGTTCACATCTACATATCACAAATATTTATGTGCAGGAGGGGTCAACAAATAGCAGATTTTAATAATATGTACACAATTAAGCAACAGTAATTAACTTGATTCTTAGAATACATTTATTTTAAACAGTAAATAGTATTTAATTTCATCATCCGCATGTTTGATTTGGTACATGTTTTTACGCTGGATGCCCTTCCTAACGCAACCCTCCCCATTTACCCGGGCTTGGGTCCGGCACTGAGAGTGGCTGGGGTTGGTTCCCTGACCGGGGATTGAACCCGGGCCGCAGCGGTGAGAGCGCCGCATCCTAACCCTAGACCACCAAAATAAAAAATTAAATCAATAGATGATCAAGATATTTCATCATCATCTGAATTTTGTTTCCACCTTTGTAGTACAAACCTAACTAACTAAATTAGCTAATTTGCTAGTTAAAAAAATGTAGGAAAGTGTGCATATATACGTTTACCTTTTACATAATTGATTTGTCTGGCTTAACCTCCAGGGAAAGAATTACATTGTATTATCTTTTTCACTTTAAATAATTATGTATGTTGTGCCTATTCAGTGTTTAGCCAGTTTTGTTTGTCTTCATAGTGGGCTGGGTGTTGAGTAATTTTAAGGTTGTTTTAAGTTTAAAACGAAAGAAATAGTCTTATATTCATGCCATGTAGCAGATGCCCTTATCCAGACAGAGTGCCTGATAATGATCTTATTCAGCAGCAAAGGGTTATCAGCCTTGCTCAAGGCCCAATCAGAAGAACACTTGTGCCCACATGCTGTTGTGACAGAACTTTTTTTTTTTTTTTGCTTGTTTGTTTCAGGTCATGTTCAGGCTCTCTGAAGAAAAGCTTGATATTTTTGTTGGCTCCCCAGGATCTGCTGTATTTTTCCAGAGATTTAGAGAACAGTCAAATTTTCAGGATACTAAATACTTTATTTTGAGCAGATATCAAAGTTAAAACATCATCTAGTGAAGAAGAAACAAGTGTAGAACATATTAATCACAGTCATGTGAAGGCAGGCTGCACCACCGAAGGAGTATTTGTGATGATGAAGATTTTTTTTTTCAGACTTGGAAGTAAACACAGACTTTCTTGGAACAATTTAAACTGTCTTGCAGTTCTTCTTAACATCTGTTTGGGCATTAGAGATCAAGTGGAGTCTGAGGTGATGAGGAACAGTACAGGTTTGTCCCACTACAGCTACTTACTTCTTGGGTTAGTGGAGTTGTGACAAGAATTACACTGGCAGGTTGAATCTCAGTACCAATCTGTCAGCTACTAGACCATGACTAGGTCTGGACTAGCAATTTACAGCAGAATTGTTTTCAGATGTTTTCAGATTATTGCAGTAATTATTTGTAAATATTTGATATTTCATATATGCATTTTAAATAAAAAACTAGAAAGTTTTACAAATTGACAAGTTAAAATTTCCATCTTAGTCTGTGTACCTATGGTTATTTTTGTCTATGGTCAGAAGAGCAATATGACCTTCATGTAACTGAAGAGGTTGAGGGGTTGTGTTTTTTTGTCTGTCTCTTATTTGTTTGTCTCCGCAAGTCCTTACGTAGTTCAGTAACATTTCTACAAGCTAGGCTCCTGCTGACTCTTGGTATTCCCCTTTGTTTGAAGCCTTCAGGAAAGGTATCAGGTACATGGAAGTACTGCATGTGAGACTACATGTGGAAATGTTTATTGATTGAACATGATATGTAAAGGCTCTCTATAAAAGGCCTCAAAGCTGATAATGCATATCAGAGCAAAAACCAAGTCATGAGGTCAAAGGAACTGGCTGCAGCTCAGAGACAGGATTGTTGCGAAGCACAGATCTGGGAGAGACTACAAACCAGGACTACAACCAGGACTCTTTAAAGATCTGGTCACCTGACCAAACTGAGCAATCAGTAGTAAGAGGTGCGATGTAATCAAGAACCTGATAGTCACTCTGTCTGAGCTCCAGAGATTCATTGTGGAGATGGGACACAGTTCCAAAAGGAACTCACAACCATCACTGCACCAATTTGGGCTTAATGGCAGAATGGCTAGACGGGAGCCTAGTGCAAAACCAATGGAAGCCAGCTTGGAGTTTGCCAGCAGGCACCTGAAGGACTCTCAGAATGTGTAAAACAAGATTCTCTGGTCTGATAAAACTGAGATCAAAATATTTGGTCTTAAATCTAAACATTTACAACACCTAAGTTGTCAAAGCAAGTCAAGTGTACCAGGCATTTCCTATAATTAAGTATTTGGCAAACCCACAGACAGCCTTTTAAACATAGTGTGTGTTGTTCTTCCACTCAGCTTTAATGGTGTCTCACAAATGACAAACTTTAGTATGTCAGTATAAAGTTGCTCCTGAATTAGAAGGATTTGAAGGTGTAGCATATTTTCTAATTTATTAAAATATTTTTAAATTAATTAGAGATTTTCTCCCTAATTTGGGTTTAGCCAACATCCAGTGAAAAATCCAGCTATTGCTCAACAGCTCCTAACCTTGTAATGTCTACCATGAAGTCTAATATGTCCTTCGTCTATTCTCAATTATACATGCAACATTAGAAAGGTGGTGTTACACACTTTGCCCATTATTGTGTAACTTAACTAATTGGCGCACACCTCATCGTTAATTAAAAATAGCGTAAGTTAAGATATGGCTTAGCCTACCCAGGAGTCTTAAAGGATAGTGATCAGAATGGGGTAGTAATTTGTTAATAATTTGACAAATTACATTACACATATTAGATCATATTTGCAAACCATACACTGCTACATTTATGCTTTTTGCCTGCTTTTTTTGTTTCATTTAAATATTTGTACAAATTTGTTGTATCACTATCATCATTGTGAAATTGAACAATCACATGCCAAACCATCATAACTCAGGCATCATCTGTGTTTATATTTCTGATGATTTATTACTATATTTAAGCATTTACATAGCATCAGATTTGTGTTCCCTTGTTCCATGCCACAGCTGCCAAATTTGCTTATATTTTAATATATATATTTTTTTTTTATAACAATGAACACAGGAGTTCAACAAGCATAGTTTTGGCCCTTCCCTTTTCCACAATCCTCTGAGCAAATGCCTTTGTGGTGTTGTTTATGTTGAATTACGTGCCATGTGAAACAAAGGAAAAGTATTCATTTAATTCTGATACATACTCGGCAAACAGAGTAATAGGTCAGAATGCGGCTTAAAATCTGCTGATAGTGGTTCACTAAAACATCTGTGTAGAACATGTGGCTGTGATTATTGCTGCATGAAAACTCTTTGGCTGTTTTTTTTTTTTTTCCTTTACTTTCTTTTCTTTGTCATATTACAGTGTCTGGTTACTATGCACACGTTTCAACAAGCTGAATTTGAATTGTTGGTTGAGACACTAGAAAAGGTTGTGATGGCATTTTGATTGATTATATATTATTAAAAAACTCTATATTTGGCCAGGGCGACTCTACAACATGGTAGGATTTGCTGATGTAAAACCCTTAAAGAGGGATTTTGACTGCAATGGAATTGATGTAAATATTGTCTACATTCTATGAATACATATTTTGGTGTAAATCTTAAGTTAGCAATTTTCGAGAAGCTTGAAAAATAAGTTCTGATTGATTGTACAGATTGTCGTTGTTTTACACTTTGAAAATCTCAGAGGTAAAAGAGAGGAAACAGCTGTGTGCCATGTTTTTTTTGGGTGCCTAGAGAGTAAGGTGATTTACTCCTCACCAGAATGCTTGTAACACAGGCAGGGGGAGAGGAAAAATGAGAGAGGAGAGAGGCGGAGTGCTCGGAGTGAACAAGAGAAGTAGGGGGGGAGGGTGAGCTGAATGGAAAACCAGCTGTGTTCTTGCAAGCTCTGGCCATAAATGGTGTGGCCTATAGCCAGTCGCAGGCTCTCTACATCATGGTCTGCAAGGAACGGCCTTATTCTCTCTCTTTCAAGAGGAATGGCAGACCTTTATAACGGTGCTTAAAAGAAATGCCAGCCTATTGGTCGTCAAAAAAAAATAAAAAACATAGCCAGAGGGAAAGTAGAAACCACAGAAGCAGACAAATCATGGTGAATTATGAAGAAGTCTTTTGTTCCCATATATTTTTGTCTGGTTTTTCCCAGATTTGTTTGGATTCAACTAAACTGCTTTTTCAAACTGTCCAACAGACAAAGTGTTAAATAAATTGGCAATCTTAAACTTTGAAGCCGTCCTTTTGACCATCTGAAATACAATTGTGAATAAAACAGATCATGTGAAGACTTGATCTAGCATATTATAAAGATCAGTGCTCTTTTATTATGTATTGCAGTGACGGGGAGTATTACTGCAATAAGAACACTGATGAAAAGCAAAAGGAAAGCAAACTAAACATCCACAAAAGAAATTGGGGCTCTTGACAACTCCTGAACGCTGCATTACACTGTCCACTATAATACAATGACTGATTTATGCAGAGGAATGTCTTATCTGGAGATATGCCCAACTCGCTCAAGTACTGACTAGTTTCCTGAGTTTTCCACAGTAAACAGATGGAGTAAATGAACAGAAGCCCAGAAAGTGATATTGTGGCGATTCTAATGTTGTCAGTGAGTCATGACCAGATCTCAGTTGGAATGGTTCAAAATACACACTTGGAGAAAAACCAAAAGAAAAGATCTTGACCTTGCTGCACTACACTCATTCGAGTGATTCATCATGCGTGGTTCCCATTAGATACAAAAAAATGGAACAAACATTTAAGCAACAGAAAGTTTGCAAAAACCTGTTCCATCTTGCTAGGTAAGGCATATTTCCTTTTCTTTCAGCTATTCCTGGTGGGATCCATGGTGGAAAAAGAAAGTGGCATCAACCCAGACTCCTCCTGGGGATCCCCAGACTGTCCCAAGCCAACTGTGAGATATAATCCTGCTTTAGGAGCAGACAACTACCTTACTGTACCTCTTCATGAAACATTGGAGAATCACCTCAACTTCAAAGTTTTGCTGGATTATCAAGCTCCTTAAACTCAAAGGGCAACCTAATTTCTGTCACCTTATTGCTTCAGCTACTATCCATAACTCTTAAACATAAGTGCAGATAGGTACATTGACTGATTAAAATAGTAAGCTTTCAAAAAAGAGCTTTTGATGCACCAAGATAGACAGTGGCAGCATCTAAATCACCACTGCTGGGATTATTTATATACAACCACCTATTGGACTCTTGTAAAATCTTGAGCTCTAAGGTGATCTTGTTTGCGTTCCCCCTAGTTTTAAAACAAACAAGTACCTGGCAACGTTGTTAAATTATAGTATAGCCTGGCATTTTGTTTACACAGCTGCATGATCATCATTATCACTAATTAGAGATGATCTCAGTGAGAGGTTTATAAAACAGAAGGATGGAGAGTATACAAGCTTTTCTGTGTACAAGAAAAAATGCTTGTGGACAAAAATTAGACAAGAAGAAAAGATCAGTAAAACCATGAGAACGCATTTAAGAAGCTTTTGATATTATAATAAATAATTGTTATTGATTTTTTTTTATTATCATTCCTTATTCCATTTGTGTGTTCATTGTTCTCCACGAAGGAGTTTTTGAATGTTTGTAAGATTTATGTGAAATTATAGCTTTAACCAGTAGACAAGCTGATTAGATTTTAAAACCTATTCACACAGGGCCAAAATCAAAGCAAAGTCAAATGTTTTCTTTAATCACTTCATTCCTGTTTGAAGCATTTGTGGAATTTAAGACATACAAAGTTCTCACGAGGTGGTGGGCACATACCCATTGAAGAAGTTGCCTTTAAGTTCTAGGGTTAGGGTTCTTATTATGCACATAAAATGAAATATTATTTAGTTTCAAGAGTTAATAAAGCACTTTTTAAATGTATTAACCTATGCCAGAATATATTTATTTATTTTAGTTATTGAGTCAGGGTATTATTAATCAATATTGCCTTGGCATGTGGGAGTTCAATGGTTAAGGCTCTGGGTTACTGATCAGAACGGCATTGGTTTAAGCCTCAATATCCCCAAGCTAACACTCTTGGGACCTAGAGGAAGTTCTCCAGGAGCACTGAATCATGGATCACCTTGCACCCAACATCTCTGGGATATTCGGAAAAAAGAAAGAATTTTGCTGTAATGTACATGTGACTTTTAAATTCATTCAATGTATAACTTCCTTTCTTATTAATTAATTACCTATAGCAGTCACTATAAGAAGCTATTCTGATGTCTTCAGTGCCAAAATAATAACATACTTTGTGCTTTACTGTGACATTTCAGCAATGAGGAAGAAGTTTGTAGATTAGAAAAACACACCCACCTTAGTAAAGATAAGGGGGATATATGTTACATGTTTTGTGCATAATTTTTCCTCTAACCATAAAAATCATTCCCATTAAGTTTAATTTAAAAGTGGCACCATATTGGGGAAAACATATAATATTATTTTGTGTGTTTTTTATGAAATCATTGGTCAGTTTTATATTAAAGCCAATGATTTTTAATATTGAGCATATATACTGCCCAGTCAGTTGTCTAGTTATGCAGAGTGATGTAGATCTCATTTCATGGTTTGAGGCAAGAAAACACAAATGATCCTTATAAACATACAATTGCATCTGCTGCATTTATTTGGTGATGGTGCTATAGTGTTACCTCTAATCAAGCACTCGCTTTTGTCCCTCAGCAGATGCTTTTCTAACCAGCTTTTCAGAGGATGGAAACAATTAGTAAAGTCTGTCTCCATGGAAACAGCTGCCAAATATTACTATACACGATTTCAGCAGCCAGCGCTTATACTCTGCCATAGGTAGAAAAATCTAGAACTTACATCGAATGAACCTCATTCTACCGGTTATTTCCTTCATGAAGATGAAAGAGAATTTGAATATAAGTTCATGTTTGCACTATGCTTACTGCACAAATGACTAGGCATGAAATAACAACTACAAACAATTACTTTTACAGGCTAAATGGTTCAGAGGAGGTAGGTGGAAGGAAATACGTTACTGTGAGTGAATGCCACATTATGCTCAAGTTGTTAAGTATAGCTGGAACTTGAAATTCAGAATGTGTCCTGAATCCTCAGGGCATTTTGAATATAATCTTCCTCAATGTTCAAACACAATACACACTATCTTTCACTTGTAGTACTCATCAAGCTCACTTTCACCCTAAGCATTTCTGCACATGGTGGAGCTCCCCCACTGAGGGACTAATTCATCTTGTGCTAAAGCCTAAAGAGTTTGTTCTTCTGGTAAAGTCATATTTGCCAGTCAAACATTAGCTTCAATGAGCTCAATGCAATAAAAAGTAATGCAAACATTAAATATCAACATGTTCCACGATTGTGCATTTGTAACCAAATAACGACCAAAGACACAGAACTGTGTAATTTTTGCATCTTTTATGTTGAAAAAAATAAGGAAGGTTTACCATGGGAACATTAAACAATAACAATATGACAACTTTTATGGTTGTTGATGTTTAGTAAATAATATACAGCCCAAGGAATGTCAGCTGGGGATAGTGTGGACCCAGGGAAATATTTTAGTGAACTAAGCCAAGTATTCAAACAAATACAAACTATACTGTTAACATAATGTTGGATGCACACAGTTGTCTAGGATGTATTTGAATGTGAGATCATGAAATTTCCCTTCACTTGAACTATGGGAGACCCAAACCTGTTCCATCATGACACAGCACCTGTGCACAAAGCCAGCTCCATGAAAACACAGTTTACATGGGTTGCTGAGTGGCCTGATATAGAGCCCTGACCTCACTTTTATTGAACAATTGGGTGTTCAATAGGCCACCTCAACTCACCTCACCTACATCATTACCTGACCCTACTTATACCCTGGTTGCTAAATGAGCACAAATCTCCACTGTAAGTTCACTGCAAAATCAAGTTTACCATTTACCATTTTATTATAACAGTGAACAGGGACCAAATATGGAATAAGATGTTCAAAAAGCACATTAAATGTTATGGTCAGGTCTCCATAAACTGTTGTACAACTTGTGTATAATGTATGATATATCTTATTATCATTCGTTCAGAGCCCTTGGCTTTAGTTAAAAGTATTCAAACAAAACAGCACTGCAAGCAAAACAAACAGTATGCACTGTTAATATGACCTATTGCTATTACTATTGCACTATAGCTACTAATTAACCATTTAAAGGCAACTTTTTGCACAATTCAGTCATGGAACTCAAATGGTAAGTTTTCCACACTCTCTGAGCTAAAGTTTGGTGTTCCACAAGGATCTGTCTTGGGCCCACTGCTTATATATTTTTATAAGCTGCCTCTGGGTTAAATTATACATAAACATGGTATTCACTTAAATTGCTATATGCTAATGATACACAGCACAGAAAATGTTGAGGAGTGTGTAAAGGACATTAGATAGTGGATGCTTCATAACTTCCTTCTGCTCAACTCGGATAAGACAAAAGTACTTTTAGTAGGAACACATGCAGCTAGAAGTAAACTTTTTTCGATTACGTACCATCTCTGGATGGTGTTTCTATCTCAGTGTGTACAGCAGTCCAAAACCTTGGTGTGATTATTGACCCTAGTCTTTTTGCTTTAAGGCTCACGTGAATAATATTACCAGGATCGCCTTCTTTCACCTTGGAAATATTGCTAAAATTAGAAATATGATGTTACAGTATGCAGAATAACAGGTTCATGCTTTTGTTACATCTAGATTAGACTATTGTAATGCTTTGCGGTCTGTGTGGTTAAGTAAGTGTACAAATAAGCTTTAGTTAGTTCAGAATGTAGCAGCAAGGGTCCTTACCAAATCTAGAAAATATGAGCACATCACCCCTGTTTTAATCAGTCTACATTGGATCCCAATTGCATCTCACATTGATTATAAAATACTACTACAGACGTATTAAGCACCTAACATCTTGTGCTGCAGTATCTGAGTGAACTTCTGTACCAATATGATCCTCCATGTCAACTTAGATCAAAAGGTGCAGGCTATTTGTTGGTACCTCAAATAATGAAAACTACAACAGGGGGCAGATATTTATCTTATAAGTCCCACAGTTATGGAACAGCCTTCCAATTAGTGTTCAGGACTCAGACACAGTCTCAGTGTTCAAGTCGAGGCTGAAAACATATTTATTTAGTCTAGTCTTTTATCAGTAGATTTTTCTTAGGTAAAGGAGAAGATCTGGAGGGATAATGGATATAGAGTGTTTGGTGAACTGGGATATTTGTATGATGTCGTCCCCTCACTCTCACACGTTCACTCAGGTTTGTTGAAGGTGGTGTGGTGGGTTGTCTCTTATCCCAGAGATCCCTCATGTCTGTGTTACCTTCTGGGTCTCCCTTTTAGTTATGCTGCCATAGCGAGTCTTGTGGAGTCCCCAACAGCACAGTGTCTTTAACTTTCATACAACAATAAGGAGACTTAATAATCCTTCTCTCTCTCTCTTTCTTGTTGGAGTTAAACATCCTCCTGAGGACCTCTTTGATTTTAGGCCACTCAACACCCTGGGATCCATGAAGAAAGAATTTCAATTTGCTGTAAAGTACATGTGACAAGTAAAACATTTCTTTATATTAAATATTTTTCGACAAATAATAATAAGAGAATAACATAATAATAGTAGAATTCTAGGTTAATGGGTTATTCTTTTGTGAAGTGTCTTTTTAAAACAGTTTGTGGATAAGACTATTACATTGTTTTAACTCTTTCTGATTATTCACTGTGTCTGTTTTAATTGGGTTCTAACCAGTAGATAGTGGCTAATCAGTTTTTCTCTGAACTACTGAACTACTGAGTTACTGTCTCCTGCTGTTTCATTTACAACTTGTATCACAGGTTGTGAGGCCAGTTAGCTTTTACGTGTCTGTTGTGTTTTTCCAGTCGCATGCATGTTAAGGAAGCCTGTGTGATATATGGTTCCCTAGAAACCATAACCAAAACTAGAGGGTTTTTATACCCAGGAGTTACTTTTACTAAAACTTTACTGGTTTAATAGCTAATAAAAATTTAAAAATAGATATTAATAAGTAGAATAAAAGTAAATTTCAATTACACTTCTTAGATTTATTTAAATAAAAAAAAAAAAAAAAAAAAAATTGTCTATAATTGAACAGTAAATAATTCATATAGCTGTTCCATGAAACCTTTTATTACTTGCCTCTTTGGCCTTAAAGTAAAATGTTATTTAACTAGACAAATTCACATACAGTGAAACATAAACAAAAATAGGGATATTTTTGCAAAGAATGTTTGAAATAATGATAACAACAATGGCATTAGTTTTTTCCATAGGCAGTTTTCTGAAAACGTATCTCATTTATAACAAAAAAGCTATAAAACCATTGTGTTTTTGTCTAACCAAGATTTCTTATCACAGCTGTACAGTGGTTTGTCTAAATGGTTTAAAAGGGGTTACATTTTGGGTTGTGAAATAAAACTTTGATTACAGCTGAAAGGCATAAAATCACTCTCACTCTCTGTAAAAAACAACAACAAAAAGTTGTTTTTTTGGTTCTCGTCATCTGTATGTATCTAACTGACTTTATCACAGTACAATAGAAGGCAGTTAGCTAGTTTAACCTGCTGTACATTAAGTTCACATCTCAAGGATAGTGTAAATTTTTTTATATTTTATTCATTAATTTATTAATTGTTATGAATTTTATTTATTAATTCATTTATACATTTTATTCATTCATTTATTTAAATATTTTTCATAAAATGCATTTTTTTTTTCATGACAGTTTCAGTATATTTGTGCACACATTTGTGTGCTGTAGGACCATAAGTGCAATTCAAACAATACAAGCATTATTTTTTCTGCCATACATGTAAGTTTGCTTGTTCGTCAGCTCAAATGTTCAAATATTTGACAGTACTTTAATAATATTAAATAGTTATTTTTAAAAAAATGCAATTTCCATGTCTAATCTCAAGATATACTCATACTGTATGTGTTTATAAACATGATTTACAGACTCATTTAAGGACCAGCATGGGCTCTGTGCCTAGCATGAACTCACAGAGGTAAAGCTCCTGGGGTGAAATCCTTAGAAAACAATAAATACCTTCAGTGTTCAGGGTTTGAGTTACCTTTGTGCCTAAAACTATTTTTATTGGCTTTAGTAACTAATCCCACATTTTCCTTAAGGGTAGATTTTTGCCCCATTTATGCCTATTTAACCACAAAAGGTTTGACTAGGGAAATGTTTAATTTATTAGCGCAATTTATGGCGTCTTTTGTATTTAATACTATGTATACAGTAAAAAAGAAAATACCTGTAATTAATCTGGTTGTTGGTCATGGACCATGCATTTGCCTCAAAGGCTACAGTAAACTCCTATGTAAATGGTGTAAGAGTGAAAATGGATGAATACCTGAGGCATTTCTTTTGTAATAGCATTTATTTTTTCAATAAGAAATTCTTTTAATGATGATTAATGTCTTGGTAGAGATTCCCAAGGTGCTTTCACGACACATCTCAGCAGCAAGCTGGTCACACACTGGGCCAAATGTGTTTATGATGACAGATGGTGAGATGAGCTCAAAACATAACAGCTGTTTGTTACAGATTAAAACATGCTGGAACAGTAGAGTAGGAGATTAGTATTACTGTTAGGGGTTTAGAGCCAAATCTCGGTGCTCAAAAGTTAGATTTTTAGCTATCAAAATTATGATTTTATTTGACAGTTTGATACAATTCCTAAAATAGTTTCATTCAGTCCCTAAATCTTTGTAGTCAAAGAATGGCTCATAATCTATAAAAAAGTCTATAAACTTTTAGATTGTAACCAGCAGTGGTGGGCCGTCAGGGCCAGCAAGACCTTCTCTGCTGGACTAAACACTATTAGAAGCACTGGAATACATTTAAACCTAAATAGTAGTTGTTGCCTGAAATTGTATTAATTTATTCCCAACAGTTTATTCTCTTCGTTTTGTACCGTTTCTCTTAGCTGCACTGCTTCCAGTATGTGGATGTGGATGTTGGATTTTTTGTCCAATCAGATTTCAGCCTTGTCAAACTAATCTGCTCAGGGCCTTCAGAATCAGTAGTGCTGGCCGATGTACCTAGGGTATATTTGCAATGGGTCTGTTTCTTTAACCAATCAGATTTCAAATTCGCCCAAATTGGCCAAGAATAGCGTCAGCATTCTTCTGATTGGTTGGTCAGAGGCAAACTGTTACAGACAAGTTTGACTGGCAAAACAAGTCTGTAACGATCTGCACACATTTATATATTTGAGTTAGACTTTTTATTGCCCACAATGGCTGACAGAGGAGAAGAAATTGATTCGGTCTCGGGCATACTTGCAAATCCATTTTAATGGCAGACTTTTCCAGAAAAGCTAGACATCGTGAGGATAAGTCGGCCAACCCTGAAGCTAGCTAGCTTGTTTCAGCCTGGAAAAGGTTTTGTTTGCCATTTCCAGACCAGTGAATACGAGCGGTACCACTGGATTTCAGTCTCTGAGGAGCGGTACAGAATATGAGTCTGCATCTCTGGTGAGCAGGTTGTATTTTATTTAATTATGTAATGTTTCTGTCATGTTATTAGACAAATATTGATTCTGAACTGCTCCAGATGATGTAGGTGCACAGTTGCGGTTGTAGTGTAGCGTTTTGGAGTTGTCTTAACTGGGTTTCTTGCTTTAGTTAAATGGTATTCACCCTTATTATGTAAAATGCCTCTTTCTCTGTAATGCCACACATTGGTATATTGCGTTTTTGTATTGTATTGATGGTTTCTATAATTTACTAAATTCTAGAGTTTATATTAGACAGTATTAATTTCTACTGTAACACAAATACTGTGGAGTTCTAAAGACTAAGAACACAAGTGAAAAGATAATTTGCATTTATTTTTAATGTAATAACTTTTTTATTACAAATTATATCTTTAGCAATAATTCAAGTGAAAAGTAAAATCTTTATTGTACAAACTTTTTTGTATTTAATTTGACAGTCACTATGACCTGTATAACCATTTGACCAAGAAATATTAAATATTCAAGATAATGAACTTCTATTCATTGTTTGTTTAGGAATGTATAAAAAACTAAAAAAAAATTATTTTTTGTTTTTTTACAAAATTTTTCAATGTTTACTGAGACTTTTCAACATTTGCTTCAAGTGTCTAGATCTCCAGATCTATGCAAAAATAGATTTTCCATTTCTTTTTTTTTTTTAATTCTAAAGTATTTAACCTGAAGACATTTCTTGTTAAAATGCTAATAAAAAGCCATCACTTCTAGTTTGAGGCCCATAGTGAAAATGTTTCTGTACATCATGTGTAATAGAAAGTAATTAGGCGGCCAAGCACAGCTGGAGGACATGAATACACTCAAACATTTACAACCAAAAAAACATATATTCACCCATTCTTTCATGGATCACATTCATTATTTATCCCTCCTCCTTCATCTTCCTCTTTCTCTGACCCCCATATCTTTGTGCATGTGTGTTTGCTTGCGATGTGAATGCAAATCTTGATTTTTTTTATTTTATATATATATATATATATATATAATTTTAGCCAACAGTGACGAGTTGCCAATTTTTTTATTCATATTTTTTTTAGCAAAATATTCTGTTATAACAGTGGCAGAAATGTAGAATATTAAAAAGTAGAATCATTTCATATTGCAATTTCATCTTTTAATTAGATTGTTGTTTAATATCAAATAAGTGAATGAATGAGTGGATAAAACATTAGTATTAGACAATGCTGAACTAACTATGTTTTCTGAAGAGAACATAAACACTCAGTTGGGAATAAATATATAGGGGATGAATACCTTTGAGGTTTGTAGTTGAAGGTAACTGAAGTTGGTTCAACATGGTCCGCGGGAATAATTTACACCTACTGGAAATTGTCAGGAGACATATGATGCTAGGCAATGACTCACGCCTGAGATATCTCTGGTTCTTGTGGGGAGGTTGGTGGTCTTTTGCTCGAATGCTGCGCTGAGACGTTTGTTTAGTTTCCAGACAGTGCAGCCGGGAGGCTCCATTAGGGGAGTGTGAGAGGGAACATGATTTTCCAGAGCTTTCGGAAAAGAGAGAAGAGGTGAGGTCAGGTTTGACATTCAAATCCAGTTGCAATCCTGTAGAGACTCTGCAGGAGGTTACAAAAACAAGTCTTAAACTTAGAATTTGGAGATAAGAGAGATGAATAACCTGTGTGATTGTATGATTGTTTGGCCCCAAGTACACAAAAAAAACAAACAAAAAAACAAACAAACAAAAAAAAAAACAGCCTATAATTTTCCATTCTTTTTTAATAGCCTATTTGCAGTTGGAAGCAGAGGTGAATGTGGTAGATGGGTGCATGTCTCCCACAAAGAGTAGTAACGTGTGTCATGCATTGAGACTCAACTGTGGAATGATGACTAACAGATCTGTCTCAGGATACAGCCGCATTTTCGCTCAGACGTCCATAAAGCTTGCAGTTGTGGGTTGGAAAATATGACATGGAGCAAAACTTAGTCGAGTTAAATGTTCATTCCAGCTGCAGCGGCCTGCACATGCGTCTTGTATAGTGTTTCCAGAATGTGTATCATTTGTCAATGGCAGCTATCTGATACTCTGACAATTAAAGATGTTCCATGATTTAAACACTTAAACAGGAGGGAAGTCAACACATTTTTACACACTGTATCTACTGAATAATGAACTTTATCTATACTATCTATACACTGTTGAATTCTCAAATCTGATTATTCAAAAGCAGATTAATTTTCTCTAAAGGCAGCTCTGACAATAATCCAGCTGCAAATAACATACTTATATTAATGTACTCGTTCTTGTACTTATCTTTTCTTTAGTAAAACCACATGAGGCTCCACATAATAAATGGCTATTTTTTTAATTAATCCATTTAAAACATATCATCCTTTAATTGTAACAGTGAAAAGCATATTTGTGATTTTTTTGGAAAGAGTTTCTGATGTCAGTACTTTGTAACTGTCAAGATAAAGCTGTTTCTTTAGTCATGAGGACAGAAGCCTTGGTGATGTTTTCCGTAACATGACATGAGGTATTTTTGTTGTAGTAACTGAGAGAGAGAGAAAGAGAGACAGACAGACAGACAGACGACAGACAGACAGACAGACAGACAGACAGACAGACAGACAGACAGACAGACAGACAGACAGACAGACAGACAGACAATAGAGGCTGGTAAAGGAACAGATGTTTAAAGCTTTTATGGAATAAGTGATAACTTATGTGAATAACATTTTATCACTTTAAATGGTTCAATATATCCATGAAGGAATGAAATGTACAGTGTTTTGTCCAGTAATACGAAAAAAATGCAAAAAATTTTTTATTGGCAAATTGTTTCAGTATTCAAGGAATAAGTCCTGTCTGGGCTCGCTGTTATCAGAAAATACTCAATTCACAAAGCTTTGTGTTAGGCTTCATCACACCACCCTGCTCCTTCCCAGCATTTCATGAAGTGCTTTATTTCTTAAATAAAATGAATAAATGAATAATAAACTGGGGCTTTAAGACGCTTTACAATCTTACACTATAGTGTGAGTAAAGCTGATAGAAAACAGTCATTTGTAGTACAACAAAAACCTTTGAACTTAACCACTGCCACTAATGGGCGTCTGTGAATGACAACCATTTCACTTTTGTCTCTTAGAAGGGAAATGATATGCTAAAAATATGCCAGAGCCTGGAAATGGTTAATGGCAGTGAATTGTTGTTGAGCATCTCAAGTGGAAAAAACCTCCACTCTAAGCAGTTTTTATGTTCCCAAGGCCTCACAGTGAAACTTGCCAGGAAACTGAATTGAAGGGGGGGTGGTTTGATGTGCACTCTGAAGTTAAGATAAAGAAATACTTCGACTCATAGGCTTGCATTTATTTGACACCCCAGTCTGGAGCCCAAGCATACACTATGTCATTTGTATAATACTGATGAATGCTCAATTGTGATCAATCAGAAGATGTTGATTCATTTTTTAAATAGTAGCTCAGTAGTTATAGTAATAGCTTACACATTTGCAAGGTGATTCAAAATACATTTGCGGAAATAGTGATATTTTCTCTAAGGAGATGTTTATTTTTTGCGTGTTTGGAAGACGTCTCCAAAAGCTAGCACTCGAAGCTATCGCGGTCTTTAAAGATTGGGATTGTCTTTAGGAAGAGATTACTTTGCTGTTTATTGGTTTCTAAGTAACACTACATTTTTCAACTACAGGATTGCATGGACCGCACACAACATTAGATGTTTAGAAGTTTGTAGGATTTAGATTTCTAAATGTTTTCATTATCATCATCACCATCCATTTAAAAAATCACTAGAAATGCAAAAGAAAGAAAAGAAAGAACAATAAGAAATCACGAACAAAGAAGGGAATTTCAATGCAACTACAAATAGATTGAAAATAATGTATTGTACTATGAAATATATTTTTGTGTGCCTGTGTACAGTAGGTATTCCTTTTTTTTTTGGCTGTAACATTCCACAAATAAACATTCAAATAATACTCTGCTGTGAAAATAGTTATTTTTGCTGCATTATTAGGACACACAACTTTCCCAGTACATAAAAACTAATATGGAAACATTAGTGCTGGCATCATTACAATTAGAAATTATGACATTTACAAACCTAATGTAAAAATATCCTGAGAAAATGCATAAATCATGACTGATGGAATAGTTTCTGAACCAAAAGTTCCTGGAACCATCATTTTCAGCCTTTATATATAATTATCAGTTAATGACAATTGTGATTTGTTTTATTGAAATTCTTTTAAGAGTCACCAATGTGTGATTCAGTCAGTGATTAGTCATCATTTACATACTCATTTGTACCGGTGCTAATTTAGAGTAGACGCTCTATTTGCCGGCATGTTTTTGGGAGGTGGGAGTGAACTGGAGAACCCGGAGGAGGCCCACACAGGCACATGGAGAACATATGAAACTCCACACAGACAGTAACCTGAGCTCATCCCCAACTCAAATCCATAAGTATTAAAATAAATATATCCATAGTATTGCAGAAATAGTTTTAGTTGCCATTTTGTTCAAGCTTAAACAATAAACATTTTCTGAGAGATAGATAGCAAGAGAGAGAAATAGAGATTGAGAGAGCGAGAGAGAGAGAGAAAGAGAGAGAGAGAGAGAGAGAGAGAGAGAGAGAGAGAGAGAGAGAGAGAGAGAGAGAGAGAGAGAGAGAGAGAGATTGCCTCTGGGGCTAAATGCACTGCACGGCTCTCAACTTGCAGGAAAGAGAAAACGTCCCCCCAGGCTAAAACAAAAAAAAAAAAGCCTGCTTTAATAATCCATGATAATCACGGGGTATAAAACAACCTAGCATAATGCTGATGTCATGCCTTTACAGTGGAAGAAATGAACTGCTGTTTTCCTTTTTCTCCCCTCCTTCTCATCAGAAAAAAATGTGCACTGGTTTATTCCACATGTTCCCCCCATTTCCCACATGTCTCATGTAGTACGTGAGTCCCATTGGTGTCGGGGTATAGTTAATCACTCGAAGCAGAAATGATGTGAATGTGGCGCCATGGCATCACTGCCCATTTCCTCCTCCTCCGCACTTTTTGATGAATTTAACTGGCAGAAAAGGAAAAGTATTTTAATATATTTTTTTTTAAATACAGTACATGACATGCAACTCCAGTATATAAAATCAAAAGAAGGAACATTTGCGCCAGAATGTAAAACAAAAAAAACAGGATGGCTCGTTTTACCTGTAAAAAAAAATCTGCATATTGAGAGTTGATATCTTTGATGCTTATCTTTTTTACTGCCTTACATGCCTGTACAGATGCACTTAATGCAATGCAAAAATGTCTAATACAGAGTGTTTTTCGTTCTGCTGATTGAAAGGAAAAGACGGATGACGGATGGCCCCGAGCAGGTAATCTTACAAATAACTAATGCCTGAGTAATGACAGCCTAGTGTCATGTGTTATTTATACAGTTCTGCCCGGTCGCTGTTCCTACACGTTAAACATGTTTGCTTTCTTTCTCCGCTTGAAGCTTGCATGAGGCTTCTACTTTCCATTGCACTTCTACAAACTTTACTGACAGATTCGGCATAAAATTGCTTCGGCTCTTTACAAATCGACCTGAAAATAAGCATTCTTGTTTTGTTTTGCTATCTAATTAATTGTTTTCTGGAGCTGTAATGTGAGATACATGTTTTCTAATGCCAAGAGCATGGCAGGGCCTCTACATCCCCCTAAAAATCCTAAAAGGTCAGTGATTCAATTTGGTTATTTCTTTCTGCGATTATAGTTGCCTGAGGTTTGTTTCTGCTTAGCACAGAAAAACATACATTATCTCTATGGTGGTCTCGTGGTTGGGATGCGGCGCTCTCACCGCTGTGGCCCGGGTTCGATCCCCGGTCAGAGTACCAACCCCAGCCATTAGGGTTGCACAAGCCTTAGTGCCCCAAGCCCGGATAAATGGGGAGGGTTGCGTTAGGAAGGGCATCCAGCATAAAAACGTGCCAAATCAAACATGCGGATGGTCCGCTGTGGCGACCCCTAATGGGAGAAGCCGAAAGAAAGTTTTATCTCTATTAATTGCTGATTAGCTGACTAGCTTCTGTTCACTGTCTGAGAGATTCCACTTTTGCTCAGTTTGCTAGAATGCATATTAGGGCACACCTTAAATTCTTAATTAAATACATTTGAATTCTCTTTATCAGCTCCACCAATAGTGCTGGCTATAATTCAAATCACAGTTATTGAATTAGTTATTATTGAATAATCGTTTTTCCTATTAAATGCTCATTTACATAAGTGGTGCGCCATGCATTTCACACCAAGGCCATCGGTGGTGACTCAATCCACCTAGAATAATTAATAGGGTAAAGATTTTGTAAATCAGATATTTAGTTCATGTTTAAGTAAAGTGTTTTCAATGGTAAATGCTTTGTAATCAGTCATTAGGTTTTTTGCCATAGGAAAGTCTTCATGATGGAGTAATTGGTTTGTAACATGACAAGCTGTAATTTTCAATAAAGAGGAAAAATGAAAGGCTGGTGAGAGAACATGTTACTAATATGCTAAGTGATAAAAGAAACTCATTTTGCAACATTAAATGTAGCTATATATTGATGAAAAGCATGAAATATTAAATAAGAATATTTGTGTTCTATTATAAGTAAAATAAAATAGCATTTAATTATAGAAAAATAATCCCAGAGGTGGTAATAGTAAAACCTCTTTACATTGGGGTACATCACATCACTGATTATTTTTTACTTTATTATGCAATTTAATTAAACTGTCTACAGTGTTGTTGCATCAATTATCTGTCCTGAGTCATGTAAGAATTGTGTAAGTGATCATTCTGATCCAACTTTTTTCTCCTCCCCAAACAGATTTTCACCCCCTGCAGTTTGTGATTAGTGAGGAACTCTAGATCTGCTTTAAAAAAGGGGGTTTAGCTTCTAGCCATGTCTGTGAATGTCTAACAGTAACCTCAGCACACAGATCTGTTTAGTGAATTATACTTAAGACATCAGTCTGATAAAACCACACGGGGGAGTTTGCTATAAATTCCTTACAAACATATTAAACAGAGTGGCATGATTCTAAAATACAGCATGTCTTAATATAACATTTTAGATGCTTTTATCTGTACATTTTAATCTTATGTCCTTTTTTAGGTGGCCTGTATCCATTGTGATCATATTAACTTTATTGTTGAGGAAATGGACGATATTTGCATAGACATGTTTTAACAAATGAGGTGGTGTTTGTGTACCACTGATATTACATTTACAAATATGTATGTAATATTTAAGCACTTCAGTTGACATTGCAGAATTTATTGTGTAGATTTTTCACATATAAAGTGTTACACAAGGTGCAGCCCCACACAATGCATGCAGTCTGTTATGGAGAAAATAACAGTCAGTTTTACATGTGTTCCTTGTTACAAATGACCAAAGGAAACTCAAAGAAGAAAATATATTGGATATTGGCTTTTTGTGAAGAAAAAAAAAGAATACAATGTTAGTTTTCTTCTTTTTTTTTTAAAAACCTACTAAGCATAACATTGACAGTCATAGTTTTACTAGTCGTTTTAATCACCAAAAAGACTGTTCTCTCTAATTACGTTTCTCCAGAAATTATTAATTGAAAGAAATATAGAACCAAAATGGGATTGTATGGCAAAGATCCTACCAATCTTTTACATTTGGGCCATTTTTTCACATCTTCACAGAGTTCAGTGAGTCTTTGAAGCAGAACGTGCTCCTCTCTTTACTATTCTTGATGCATACAATTAATGGTGTATATTTGTTGACAGCAAGCACAAAACATTGTTTTTCAAGTGCAGTAATTATAACTGTGTGTGTGGTTGTGTCTATTGTAAACACGGTTTGCACTTGCACTTGTGTGTAATTGTCTTTACACAGGATAACTGAAGTAAAAACTATAGCGCTACGTCTTCTCTTTAAACATAGTTAAGAAACCGAGGGTGTTATTTTCTGTTATAGATGTGGTCTCCTGTTATAAATACCCCAAAACAAAAAAGAGATAATGAAAGAAAGAACAAAGATTTTACAGTAGTGTAAACACCAGTATTTACGCATTTCCATGACACTTTACCAGAGCCTCGCCCGCTTCCATATAAACATGCAAACTTTTACGCACTCTTTCTTTTACTATACCAATAAAACAAGAACCTGTCACACCCAAATACACAGACTTGATATCCAGTTCCTATGTGAAGAAAATAAGCTAGCTGACACCAATATACACTGATCGGGCATAACATTATGACATTATAACGTTATGACCAGTGAATTAAATAACACTGATTATCTCTTCATCGTGGCACCTGTTAGTGGGTGGGATATATTAGGCAGCAAGTAAACATTTTGTCCTTAAAGTTTATGTGTTAGAAGCAGGAAAAATGGGCGAGCGTAAGGATTTGAGGGAGTTTGACAAGGACCAAATTGTGATGTCTAGACGTCTGGGTCAGAGTACTTCCAAAACTGCAGCTCTTGTGGGATGTTCCTGGTCTGCAGTGATCAGTATCTATCAAAACTGCCCCAAGGAAGGAACAGTGGTGAACCGGTGACAGGGTCATGGGCAGCCGAGGCTCATTGATGCACTCCTACATCCTGAAAGTCCTTAAAGGTCAGTGATGCAAGACTTCTTTCTATGATTGTAGTTGCCTGAGGTTTGTTTCTGCTTAGCACAGAAAATATCTGTTAAGTAAAAAATACATGAACAACCATCATTGTCCATTGTCTCAGTTTGCGAGTATGTATCACAAGGCACACATTAAAGTCTTAAATGAAATAAATAAGAATTTTCTTCATCAGCTCCACCAATAGTGCTGGCTATAATTCAAATCACAGTTATTGAATTAGTTATTATTCAATAATTGTTTTTCTATTAACTGCAAATTTACATTAGTGGTGGGCCGTCAATCAATGTTGAATGTGAGATGCATGTGCTTTTTTTCTATAAGGAAAACTCAGTCATGTTACTGGTGTATCAGAGACCAAAAATCCTAAATTCACATTTGTGTCTAAAATGAGTAGATAACTTTTTGACCCTTTTCTATTATTGTTATGATTTGTCTCTGTTGCACAATTTTCTGTGACGCAATCGCCAGTCCTCCATCCCCCTGCTGGAAAATCGAATCTGTTTATGTCTCACTTTAGTGATGGGAAATCCATCTGTTTTCAGCGAGTCAGATGAAGAGTCCTGAAACAATTCTTAGCATATTTTTGTATCCGGCTAAAGGTATTGTCCTTTTCCCAGATATTGGTTATATATATATATATATATATTTTTTTTTTTTTCTTAAACTCCTTTTTTTAATATTTTGAATTAAAAAAATTCAACTACACTAAAGTTTGTATTGTACTGTACTACAAATTTGGAAAAATGAATGAAAACATTAAGGAGATTATACTTTATCTCTTCTGATTTTCAAATCCTCAATATTTTACACAATACACCGGGTTATAACAAGCAGTTTTGCAGAGAGACCTTTTTTTTTTTTTGCTCTTTTTTTGCCCACAATGATTTTTTACAGAGATACAATAAAAAAAAATTGTATTTGCTTCAACTGGTTATGAACATTACATTGTGTAAAATGCTTTTCATTTCACTTGATCTTTTGCATTGTATGTAATAAAAAAATGTGGGAGAATCATTAACATATACATATTACAGCTCTTTGGAGATGTAGCTCCCAGCATGCACTTGAAAGAGCTAACACTAGAAGTTGATTAGTTTTTGAATGCATCACTACCACACTCAAAATCTGGTATTTTCATCCATAACTACTCACGGATCAGTTGTAGTTTTAGAAGATATTGTCTCCGAATATTTTTTTAGTCGAGCATGGGTTTTTGCAGGGACACATTTTCCAGCAACTGCACATTTGCAGGCAACCTTGCCAACATTCCCGAAAAGAAATTGCCCGTTTTCTTGTTTTCCATTTTTTCACTCTGAGAACACCACAGCTACGACTCTTCAGCTTCCCGCTTTACAGTGTTTCCTGGAAAATGGAACACTGGTACATCTTATACCTCTATATTTGAACTCACGTATACGAGTTTCATCATCCATTGCTTATACAAGATGGTCCTTACCATGCCTTTTAACACGCCATCACTTTTTCCAACATGGCAACTTAATGACAAATCTATATCATTCTTCACATCTTTTTTGCATAATAAGGGTGAGGATTGAGGGGCTATATTTGATATTGAGCTTGAAGCTGGTGTGTTGAACTACTGTACAATGCAAGTGTTCATTCTCACACAAAGACACTCTGTGATAAGACCCTTTGGTGACAAGGCTTCCTGGGAATTTTCATATGCTGGTGGCTTTAAACTTTAATAAACCCTGCACTTTTTATTAAAAAAAACATGATATCCTCTTACAGTAAAATAATCGAATTCTGTATAATCTTATTCTAGTTAATATTCTTGATCAAATGTCATTCTAGGCTTTAATCAATGAACTGTTATATTTTGCCATGTAACTATAATATTTATTGACAGTGTTACATTAGTGTTGACAGTGTACACATACTTAGTGTTGAATGCTGAACTAGTGATCAGTGTTTTGAACAAGACTCTCAGCCCTTAATTTCTCAACCGTATAAAATGATAAAGATAAAGATACATTAAAAAATCCCATTAATTAATAAGTAACTAACTTACTGAAATAATCTAGTATTCACTAGAATTGCTCTCGAATCTGATTGGTCAATAGGTGTTGATTCTATAGCAGCAGTTCTGACAACACATCCAAGGCCAATAATAAATGGATTTAATACATATATAGCAAAGAAATGCAAATAACTGTTGATATGGTGTTGCTTTTTGTAAAACATGCTTATTTAACATTTATGGAAGGAGTCTCCAGTGTCAGTGCTACTTTTATTATTTTTTTTGCAGAACAGATATTCATCAAGGCAGTTAATAAAAAAATCAATCGTAAAAAAGGAGAAACTGGTAATTAGTTTTTATAATGTAAGTCACCTAATAACCAGAACTAATTCGGTTGGTAGATGGTCCACAGAAAGTGTTCCTATTAAGAGATACATTGCACAATATGTAATTTGTGTCTGTGAGTGTGTATTTGTTCCTTATAATTATAAGTTTGTACCTAATGAGCGATTCAGTGGAAAAAACTCCCTGAAATGGCATGAAGAAAAAACCTAGAGGATCCAGACTCAAAAGGAAGCCCATCCTCATCTGGGTGGCACCGAATATCTATATAATGAATGATGTATTGGACTGGTATACTGTGCTTTTACAGGACTTTCACTCCACCAAATACATAATTATTATGTTTTATTAGCACCAGATTTTATGCAGTACATTATATTTCATCTAACAAATGATGTGTAGTTATCACATCTGTTATGCTCTGTTTATTTCTGTGCATGTTTTAGGTAGACAGAAAGAAAAATCTGAAACTACTACTACTTTACCAATGTTAGTACTCACATTGCATATTTAAAAAATGATTTATACTTCTGTTAATAATAATTTTTATATTTTATTTATATTACTATATTTAGTTTATATTAATTTTATGTGAAAAAGTGTCAAACTATATATATATATATATTTTTTTTTTTCCTTTTTTTTTTTTTTCACTTTCTCTTGTCTAATCATTTATTGAAATTGAAACTATCATTTCTTTAATATCTTCATAGTATTTTATCATGAGTCACAATTTCATCACTGTTGCATTATGCAACTATGTGGCATTACATAACTGTAACGCACTCCACTCCACAGGGGAAGTTCATGGGAACACGAGGTGCCTGAGTGAAACAAATTATCGTCCTTAACCCAGACCTCTTAAGTAGCATTTACTCTGGGAGACCTGTAATCAAGCCAACCACCCAACATCCCACAGAACCAACGACCAACTTTACTGTTAAAGGTCAGTACCCCAGCTTACCAGAGGAAGGGGAGAATCTTATTAAAAGAGATTTTTTCAACAATGTTTCACTATTGTGTGTGCATCAGGTTTGAAATTACTACTACTACTGTTACACACCTCTTGTTTTTTAAAGAAGGAAAAAAAATCAACTGTCTGCTAAGAATCATCCAAGATTTTTGGATTTGCATTTAAAGTAAAGTATGCTTGCTGCTTTCTGGGCTTTTTGTTCTCCTCCTTTTTGACCAAAACCCTCCCCCTCTCGTCTGGATCTGCTTTGGATCTCTTGGCTCGGACATGGCTTATGTCATATCTCTGCTGCTTGTGGTGGGTGAAAGGGAATGGAAGGGAGGAGAAGGGAAGGAAATCACTGGATTTAACTCAAATACATTATAAAAGTTAAGATTTCTGCTTCTTTATAGACACTTTCTGATTCTGATCTTAAAAGGAAATTCAGTGTGAAGTGTAGCTCCTTTTTTTAAACACATATACACCTTTTCATCTGCATTTCCAGCTTTCTTTCTATTTATGCAAATAGATTGCGTTCAGTGTCAATTTCTGATCATTTTAAGAAACTCATTGTGATTGAGTATGAATCAATCGGTATTTGATTTCTCTTTAATTCTTCTTTGTGTCTTTCTTACTCCGATACACACCCAATCCAGAAGCAGCTGGAAAACACTGAAATGCACAATGCAGTTTTCCAGACGGACTTGTGTGCGTCAAATCTAATTGTATCTGTTGCATTAGACAGCCCCCTTGTGAAACCTGGATCTATTACAATGTACTCAATGCAACAAGGTAGATTGAATAAAAGGTGCCATATACACAGTAGTGTTGAGTTCTGGAACTCATACATTGGGGATTTTCAGCTTTTGTCCGCTATAAATGGAATCAAGTTCAGAAATCAATAAGATTTTTAGTTATTATAGCAAAATTGCCATTAGGTTCTTTAACTGCTCATTCATTCATGCATTCTTTTGATAAAATGTTATATATTTCTTTTTCTATTATTATCTGCTAAGTATGTAATATCACTGGATTATATTGCATACTTCTATTGCATATATAAATGTATATAAATAAAAAAAAAGAATAATTATGTTTTATGTCTTTTTATTTATTTATTTATTTTATTTTTTTTGCATTTGGTTGTTACCTCCAATCTGGTCTCCAAATGGAGGTGTGGATTTGATTCCCACTTCTGACTCGTTGTGTTTTGGGCAGGTGGTAGCTCAGTCGTTAAGGCTCTGGGTTACCGAACAGAAGGTTTGGGGTTTAAGCCCCCAGTATTGCCACATTTGGGCCCTTGAGCAAGACCCTTAACCCTCTGTGTCCCAGGTTTCCTGTATCATGTTTGACGAACATCACTGGGATATGTAAAGAAATAATTTTCCTTTCTTTCTTGCATTTATATATATTTATATATATATATATATATATATATATATATATATATATATATATATATATATATATATATATATATATATATATAGTATTTAAGTATTTGAACACCCTGCTATTTTGCAAGTTCTCCCACTTAGAAATCATGGAGGGGTCTGAAATTGTCATCGTAGGTGCATGTCCACTGTGAGAGACATAATCTAAAAAAAAAAAATCCAGAAATTACAATGTATGATTTTTAAACAATTTATTTGTATGATACAGCTGCAAATAAGTATTTGAACACCTGAGAAAGTCAATGTTAATTGTTTGCAATTCCAGATGTCAAATGTTTCCTGTAGTTTTTCACCAGGTTTGCACACACTGCAGGAGGAATTTTTGCCCACTCCTCCACACAGATCTTCTCTAGAGCAGTCAGGTTTCTGGCCTGTCGCTGAGAAACACGGAGTTTGAGCTCCCTCCAAAGATTCTCTATTGAGTTTAGGTCTGGAGACTTCTTGGTTATCCTGGCTGTGTGCTTCAGGTCATTGTCATGTTGGAAGACCCAGCCTGGACCCACCCTTAATGCTCTAACTGAGGGAAGAAAGTTGTTCCCCAAAATCTCGCAATACATGGCCCCGGTCATCTTCTCCTTAATACAGTGCAGTCGCCCTGTCCCATGTGCAGAAAAACACCCCCAAAGCATGATGCTACCACCCCCATGCTTCACAGTAGGGATGGTGTTCTTGGGATGGTACTCATCATTCTTCTTCCTCCAAACACGTTTAGTGGAATTATGACCCAAAAGTTCTATTTTGGTCTCATCTGACCACATGACTTTCTCCCATGACTCCTCTGGATCATACAAATGGTCATTGGCAAACTTAAGACGTGCCTGGACATGTGCTGGTTTAAGCAGGGGAACCTTCAGTGCCATGCATGATTTCAAACCATGACGTCTTAGTGTATTACCAACAGTAACCTTGGAAACGGTGATCCCAGCTCTTTTCAGGTCATTGACCAGCTCCTCCCGTGTAGTTCTGGGCTGATTTCTCACCTTCCTTAGGATCATTGAGACCCCACGAGGTGAGATCTTGCATGGAGCCCCAGTCCGAGGGAGATTGACAGTCATGTTTAGCTTCTTCCATTTTCTAATCATTTCTAAGTGGGAGAAAGTAGCAGGGTGTTCAAATACTTATTTTCCTCACTGTATATACTATATATATATATATATATATATATATATATATATATATATATATATATATATATATATATATATATACATAAATATATAGAATAACACTGATTATCTCTTCATCATGGCAGCTGTTAGTGGGTGGGATTTATATGGTCTCTCTCTCTCTCTCTCTCTCTCTCTCTATATATATATATATATATATATATATATATATATATATATATATGTGTGTGTGTGTGTGTGTGTGTGTGTGTGTGTGTGTGTGTGTGTGTGTGTGTGTGTCATGAGTTCTTTTTTTTTTCTTTTCTTAAACAATAAGGCCACTTCTGCCATAAAAACAAAATTAACACGTGCCAGGATTTTATTATTGTAATGAATGTATTCATGGTTTGTCTGTAATTATTTTTGCAAGAGTTTTAGAAAATAAAACAGACAATTATGCAATTATACAAAGTATCTCATTTCACCTTTTCCAGCCAACCCTTCATTTAAATACTGATATCTCTTTAACTATAACAGTATCAGTGGCTTATCAGTACCACCACCTTTCTAAAGTTTGAATGTTTGTAATGCCTTGCATAATGCTGATTAATACACAATAATTCAATATACCTTTGTAACTGCATACCACAGACAAACATTTCTCCAAAAATCATCTTTATTAAACGTGTGAATAGTCCTAGTGGTAATTTATTAATAGTCTCCTCCTCAGAAGCAGGACACGCCTGTGAGGAGATACAGCATCTACTGGCAGCTACAGCTCATCGTGCTCGTAGACATTGTACTCTTTTACTGTCAGCGTTCCGTCCGCGTTGTGGTCGTTCCTGCGGAAGACGTCTGACACAACGTCGTCGAAATAAGACTCTTCTTTCTCCACTTTCAACTTCTCTGCTTCCATTTTTAAGTGTTTTCTCACCTAGTAAAAACAGAAGGAGTTAAACTGGCTATTTGAAAAAACACGGAAAACAACACAGGGAAGGATGATCCAGATCAACACACCTCTTCTTTTGTTAGAGTTAAGTCATTGTCGAGATCCATTTCCTTAAAGGCTTCCATGCTGCGTGGTCCACGTCGGACGTGCAACAGCTCCACCTTGAAGATCACGGTTGCGTTGGGTGGCACAGGATCTACGACAAAAAAAAAAAAAAAGGAAAGTTGATTAGGAAAAAAATTAAGAACTATTAGAAATGTAAAATCTTAATCTATTAGGCTATGCTATGTTAATTCCACCCTCTAAAACCATGCTTGTAGGAGGATTGGTGATTCTGAATTGCCCCTAGGTGTGAATGAGTGTGTGAAGGTGTGTATATGCATGGTGGCTTGACCATTCAAGGTTTCCATTTTCCAATTCACACCTCGCATTCTCAAGATATTCTAGTAAAAAAACCTTTCTTTGGCCTTCTCCCCTCAGGGGTCGCCACAGCAGATCATCCGTATTCGTGATCTGCATGTTCGATTTGGCACACACGTTTTTACACTGGATGCCCTTCATAACGCAACCCTCTCTATTTATCCGGGCTTGGGACCGGCATTAAGTGTGCACTGGATTGTGCAACCCTAATGGCTGGGGTTGGTTTGAACCCGGGCCGCAGCGGTGAGAGCGCAGAATCCTAACCAATAGACCACCAGGGAACCCGCATTCTTAAAAGTAAGGTGGGTAAAGAAAAAAAGTGCTGTACACTTGTACTTCACACACCAAAGTTCTTTCTTGCAAATCCCAGTAGTGTTAGTAAGCTGTGGTTACAGAACCCCCTGGGGCACAGAGGGTTAAGGGCCCCACGATTGGCAGCTTGGCAATATCAGGGCTTGAACCCCTATTGAACTATCTAAGTAACCCAGAGTTTTAACCACTGCGCTACCACCTTTCAAAAGTTATCATGAACCTAAACAGGAAAAAGCAGTTGATGAATTTGGTGAATGAATCAAGTGATGTAAGAAAATTGATCCTTGATATATCCTTCAGCCTTCACTATCGACATCATCTCAGTGTGTGTGTGTGTTGCAGTTTCTAATTTTATATCTAGTATCTTTATATTCAGAAGCAGAAAGATGTTAGGGAGACACAGGAGAAAACTGAGGAAAACAATATGAACACAAGGAAAACATGTGAAACTCCATACAAACAGTTAACTATCATTAGGATTAAGCCTGGATGGTGGATTAGCGTTCTTAGCAGCAGGGTCTCTTACCTTTCCCTTTCTCACCAAATGCTAATGAAGGAGGCACAATGATCTTTCTCATCTCGCCAGGACACATGTCCTTCAGGCCCATGTCCAGGCCCTTGATGATCTCACCGACCCCATGAACGAACCAGTGAGGCTGTCCATCTTTAGCTGAGCGACTGCAGGAGGACAAAGGCAGAAAACCAGTGCACTTAAGGTGAGTCGAAAATATTCCAAGCAATATGGTGCATTTATAGTTGCATGATTTTTATTTATACTAATAGAAAAGACAAAAAACTTTTAAATGCAGGTCTGTGAAATGTCATTAAATTCATGAAATAACATGTTTGAGCATTGTATGTTAAATTTTTTGTTATTTTGAAATGGGAGAATCATCCAGATTCAGGATATGAAGCAATATTGAGAAAATTCAGCTTTTGCAATCAATCAATAAGAATTGCAGTTATTATTGCAATATTGCAGTTAGGTTTTTTAATTGCTCATAAAGTTTAAGTCTTCATTTATTTCTTAATTTATAAGTATAATGGGTTTTTATTAATTCTTAGATTTTTTTTATATAATTACCAAATAAGTATTTAACATCACTGAATTTTGTTACTGTACATAAGTGTGTTACATGTATAATTTTTTTGATCCATTTATAGATTTTCAAAACTGTAATCAAATTAAACGATTAAAAAAAATATATTGCTCCTGTAGCAGGCAAAATACAGTAATAACATATGCTGCCAATATGCAAATCTTCATTAGCAAAGCTAAAATTGTGACATTAATTACGTTTGAGGTGGAAACTGTAACGCTATAAAATGTTTCATGGTTTAAAGGTGAGTGAAAATTTGACCATAACAATGTAAATAGAAAAAAATATTCCACATAATGAATGAATTTGAAGAAAATATTCTCCATATTTAATAAATCTGTGCATTGAGAATGTACCTTTCAGATAAATACAGATCTAATTACATATTTAATAGGATCTTTTGACGTGTTGATGTGTGATATACACACATATGTACACACACACACACACACACACACACACACACACACACACACACACACACACACAAACGTACATACATGCTTATCTACACCCACCCACACAGTTATACATAATTTCATACACACATACACCGATACACCCATCCATACATAAGTTTACACACACACACACACACACACACACACACACACACACACACACACACACACACACAACCACACAACATTAAATAATTCAAGTCAGGTCAAGAAGCATAGTTTCACACACACACACACACACACACACACACACACACACACACACACACACACACGTATACATAATTTCATACATGCATCCATACACACATCCATTCGTACAAAGTTTGATACACACACACACACACACACACACACACACACACACACACACGCGCGCGCGCGCGCACATAAGTTTGTACTTAAATAAACCCACACACCCAGATGTTCATGTTACATATATAAAGCCACACACATTTACATCCACCTTGAGTCAAAAAAAGTGTGTGTGTGTGTGTGTGTGTGTGTGTGTGTGTGTGATTGCACAGTACTTTTACCTGCAGTAGAACTGCGTCCCATCTTTGGCCAGATATCCATCATAATGGGCATGTAATAAATCTCCCTTCTTGGCTTTCTGGGTGCAGTTTTCCGGCAGGAACAGAACTTCGATCTGGACCTCATCACCTGATTCTTCTGCACAAACCAGGTAAAGAAAGGAGCTGAGAGCCTGAAGGTAGAGGAGAAACAACAGAGAGAAGCGCTCAGACATCTTGAACATCTGTATGCGTGGCAAAAAAATGTGACTGGGTTGCCAGATTAACCTAAAAGCAGCGTCCTTGAGCAAGCCCAAGCCCAATAACAAAAAAGTATACTAAACAATAGAGGAATAACTAATAAAACAAATAAATATAATTACATAACATCAACATTAGTTTTATACGGTACAGTGTATTTATCTTTTGCTTTTAATTTAAACTACTGATACTCCCACATAATTGTTCCTAGGGGTCATTTTGCCTGTGTGTGGGCCAGGAAGTGATGCGACACCAGACCATTACAGATGATAATGTTACATCTCTTTTCTATTCCACAGGATAACGGGTAAACCTGAAGCGCATGACAGGGCATTAATCGAAAAAGGTGTCGATCAATTGCATGACGCAGTTACGCTCCCATACAAGCGCACAAACAATTTAGCCATTGGTCCATATGTGTGTGTGTGTGTTTGGGCCTGCATATTTATTAAAAACAATTTAGTTATAAGACTTTAGTTATAGTTTTTTCACCTCTATAGACATAAGACAAAGGGATAATTACAGTTTTATTTGTATAGCACTTTAAACAAGCAGCTTTACAGTGATAAAGAGGTTATAATATTGGAATATACCATTTCAGTGCTTATAAGTTTGTTCTTTATACAGGAAGTGTATCCATAATGAGCGGACCAGTGGTGACTGTGGTAAGGAAAAACTACCTGAGAGGACATGAGGAAGAAACCTTGAGATATTTCTGACTCAAAGGGAATCCAAAATATTCTGGGTTGGCACTGAATATCCATTCATTACAGTTCCATCACAGTTGAGATTTACTGTTCAGTTATAAATCTTCATCCAAACTGCAATCCTGAGCCATTGACTGATTAATACTGTTAATACTAATTACAGTTTAAATCCGTCTCCAAAGATCTCGAGTTGTCCATTTACTTCATGGATCTTCACAGTAGTTAGTTCAAGTTCAGCTGCACAGAGCGTCTGCAATTGTGAAGAACTCCATCCAGATGTGGGGTGTTGAGGTGAATCAGGCAGATTAAAGAAGAATGTATTATTGATTAGCCTCTGGATGTATTCATGCATTTTAACACGTCGAAACAAACACTGACAAATCTGCTGATATCTAACCTTGTTTTTTTTTTTTTGTACATCTGCTGGGAGGAACGTGTAAGCTTGACACATAAAGGGCACATCTACTATTCAAACTCCCACCCCCTAAAGGTGTGAGGCAAATATGCTACCCCCCCCCCCCCCCATGCACCCATTCTCAGTATAACCATCGTCATTATCAGGGTGTGAGGCATCAGATGGAGCACTAGTCAGTTATGGGTCATTACCATAATGATCAAGTCAAGTGGATTTATTTTCATTTCAACCGTATACACTTGGTACGACACACAGTCAAACGAAACAACTTTCCTCCAGGATAGAGGTGCTCCATGAGACAAGATAGAATTACACAAGACAAGACAAAACTAAGATGCGTTGTACATTTTATAGTAAATATTGTACATTTTAGTGAGCAGTATTTTCAAGCATACATTTATAAAACCTAGAGGGAAATTCACATAATGATGATACTGATAATGATGCTGATTCTGGTGATGATGATGATGATGATGATGATAGATGACTTGAATCTTTTTAGAAGGAAATTGATGATGATGATGATGATTCTTCTTCCTATTATTATTAATTATTATTCCTCTTATTATTATTATTATTATTATTATTATTACTCTTCCTCTTCTTATTGTTATTATTGGAATAAACAAATCCCCTTCGAAACACGGAAATCAACCCAATCTGGCAACTTAAATCTCAGCCGTGTAAGGAGCTCAGCAGAGAAACACCGCCCCCCAAAACTCCTACTCCGCCCTTAAACATTCTCTGGGACTGTATTTCTTTCTTAAATTCTAGATACTATGCCCCATAAACATAAAAAAAACCTGACAAACGCCCGAAAGTGTACAGATTTATTTTTAGAACGCAAACAGTGCAGTAATGTGGAAACAACACCGTGTTACCTGTAAGTAATTAATTTCAAATGTTGTCTTTATAAACACTAAATTAACGCATACTATAACTAATGCACCTGGTTTACCCATAGTAAAAAATATGGAAAGGGAAAACAAGGCCAGACGGCTACTTTTAACCTGGTTATTAACGGCTAATTAATTAAAGAAATAAAAATAATAAATTAGTCACTGTATTTTTTACAACGTTCCACAAGATGGCGCCCGAGACCAATCTTACTGCTCTGTAACTGAACAATGTGGACTGAACAATCAATTAAATTTAATTCCATTCAATTAAATTTTTATTTGTATTGCACTTTTAACAATGAACAATATCTCAAAGCAGCTTTACACAGATAATGCTGTGATAAAGAATAAATAAGATGGTTCTTTGTGTAAGTTTGTCCCTGATGGTGACTGTGGCGAAGAAAAACTCCCCGAGATAGCATAAGGAAGAAACCTTAAGAGGAACCAGTCTTAAGAGGGAACCCATTTTTATCTGGGTGGCACTAAATGTCCATTTATTACAGCTAAACTATGGTGAGTTGTGCAGTGATGGTGACCAGATGCAAACTGTAGTCCTGAGTAAGTGTAGTGGACTGCTGACATTAACTACAGTACAAGTTCATCTTCAAAACTCCCGTTCTTACTCTGTAATTTCATGGATCCCCACGGTGTTGATGAGAAACCGTCCCCAGCCTCCAATCAAAGAAAACGCCATACAGATGCAGGCCTGGATGAAGTGGGCAGATTGAGAGGAGAGGGGCAGGAAGAGGTCACTGGTACCTCAGGAGCATGTTTAACTTGACCAAGAGAGAGAGAGAGCGAGAGCGAGAGAGAGAGGTGACAGGAAGAGAAGGATCTGGATTATTATGTGTCCTTATTGTTGTATGAAAGTTAAGGACACTGTGCAGTTGGGGACTCCAATGACAGCATAATTAAAAGGGAGAACACAGACATGAGGGATCTCTGGGATAAGAGACAACCCACCACACCACCTTCAACAAACCTGAGTGAACATGTGAAAGTGATGGGGTGACAGCATACAAATATCCCAGTTCACCAAACACTCTATATCCATGATCCCTCCAGATCTGCTCCTTTACCTAAGAAAAATCTGCACAAATTATTTTCGGTGAAAGAAATTTAAAGATTTGAGTCACTGGGATAAATGGAAATCATCACTGCTTACTAACTTGCACTGATTTAAAATACTCCCCCAGTCCCTAAACCCAATCTCCTGCCTCCCTTTCATTCTACTCCAGATTCTGAATAAACTGTAACCTTTCCAAAATTAGAAGCTAATAAATCATGGTTTATTGTATGTTCATTTTAACCCAATCCTAAATTCTACTAGATTTTAGTAGAAAATTGATTTTTGACTATAGAGGCAGGTTGGTGTATTATATTTATATTTTTATTTAATTTTATTCCATTATATATTTACATTATATATTCAATTCAATGTTTTATGTAAAAGTGCTTTTACAAATGTACTTTGTCCCAACGCAGCTTTTTAGAGATAAAGAGGTTGTGGACATTTTATACCACACCATACCGCACACTTTATGGACAATCTAAACCACCTTAAATTGTTTATTGTTTACTGTTGTTTACTATACATCTTTTTCTCCCACATATATATCTATCTTTATATCCTATATATTCTTATATTTTATTTTATATAGTTTTTATACTTTATTTCTTCTTTTTCTTTGTATTATTTTTCTCCCCATCCTATTCCCTCATGCCGGACCGTTGTAATAAGCATTTCACTGCATGTCGTACCCTGCATGTATGTTTATGTGACAAATAAAATTTGATTTGATTTGATTTAATTTTTAAATGTATATGTTGGTTCCTATAAGTTTAGTTCCCAAGCCATTGGTGATAGTGGCATGGAAAAACTCCATGTCATATATATAATATACCTCAAAATACTTAATATATTTCTATTTTTTTTTTTCGTCATGATTACATTATTAGTTTCTTTTATTATTTGTTTTAATTATAGGTTTCAACTTACTTCATCTGTCTTTCTACTTACACCCTGTATATATTATATATGTATATATGTATATATTCTCCATGTATATTTCTTTCTGTCTATCATCATTTGTGAGTAAATTTACTTCGTTACTCTACTGAAATAATCTTTGGCTACTTTTTAATTTTACTGAGTATTAAAGATATAAGCAACTTTTACTTTTACTTGCTACTCAACTGCATTTATGATTCAGTGTATCTACTTTTTACTCCACTATACACCTTTTTTCTGTTCATTGAATACTAATTGTTTTCTTTGTAACATGATACTCTAATTCCATTTATTTATTTTAAGATTGTTTTATTCTGGCATTTTGGAGAGGATGTTGTGTTGATCTTTTGGTTAATGCAGTGTTGAGGTGTACAATTAGATTTGTATTTCAAGAAAGAAAACCTCACAAATCAACTGTTTTTGGCTTTTCACACTAACATGCATCTTGGTGTTGAGGACTAGTGCATCTTCAAGCCTACATTCAGCATAAGTCAAATACTCAATTACTGTTAAAATATAAAAGATACTCTAATGGTTTTACCCAAAATATATTTGAATTGGTGACTTGTTTTTTAATCTTCGACGTTTTATTGCAAAATTTCACTTTGCATTTGATAGCAATCAGAGCCTACCCTACCCAATAATCCCAAACTAGAACAAACCGAGGGGTTCTTCTAGACATATAAACAAGGTTCAACAACACAATTAAAAGAGAAAAAACTAATAAATAACGAATTAAAATAGAATAATAATAAAAATAATGCAAAACTACTTCTCAAAGTAGTAAAAGAGAAAAAGAATGATAACTCCCCTCAATCTACATCCAGGATATATACAGTATATGTATATCAATCATTAATAAGGGTAATTGTTGTCATTTTTATAAAAATAGCCTTCCTCCTGCCTCTTATATTATACCTGACTTTTAACTTGTAATGGAGAAAGTTTTGCAGTAATGTAACTATACTTTTACTCAAGTATAGTTTTTAGATACTCTTTGTGCATGTGTTTTTGTCTTTCTTTCTTTCTTTCTTTCTTTCTTTCTTTCTTTCTTTCTTTCTTTCTTTCTTTCTTTCTTTTCTTTCTTTCTTTCTTTCTTTCTTTCGTCCATTCATGGAGGATTTCCTTGCCACCGTGGCCTGCTCATTACGGTTGAGTTTATCTGTCTATTATATGTATAAATCTTCCCGTGGGCTCACCACCTGCAGGAGGGACCGTAAGGGACGGTGCTTTGAGGACTGGGCAGCAGTCGAAGGCGGGGGCCTGCTTAGACTGCTGCCCCCGCGACCCGAATTACGGATAAGCGGGAGAAAATTAATGAATGAATATATGTATAAATATGGAACAGATCTATATATTTTTAAAGCTTCTTTGTAACACCATCCATAGTTAAAATAAAAAAAGGATGCAAATAAGAAGGAATTGCATAAGCAGCTAATTCATATATAGTATGTATAGTATATT
This sequence comes from Silurus aristotelis, assembly GCF_946808225.1. Lineage (NCBI taxonomy): Eukaryota > Metazoa > Chordata > Actinopteri > Siluriformes > Siluridae > Silurus > Silurus aristotelis. The sequence continues at coordinate 6,303,856 of NC_139576.1, forward strand.
ATTAGTTATTTGTTACACAATTTTGGCCTTATAACATGAACCACTGCTTCTACAACCTTCTGTAAGCATAATGCACTGTGTAGTAACTAGTACTCTGAGATAACCATAATGAAACATATTAACATATAAATTAAAACAATAATGAAGTATAACACCAAGGATTTATGGTGCTGAATTCATGCTTTATTAAATCAAAAATTCATAAAACTCAAGGAGGCAGAATAATATAGGTAATTCTACATATATTAATTGCTATTGAATCAAAGTGCAGGGTATTGCATTTACGTGTTTCACGTTTACTTTGCACAGCAGATGTAGTTACTGTGGTACACCGCTTGACAATTACCCTGACAAGGTGAGATTCTAATACTAACACACACTAACACAAAAAAAAAAAACACACAATATAACCTAGCTTTCCTCCAAGAGGTGGCACAGATTCTGCAAAAGAGTGTCTGAATTGATAACGAAATTAATGGCCAGGTGATTTTGCATTCATAATATCAATTTGGAACAGTCCTTTGACAGAACATGTGCACATATCATCATCAGCTCAACGCGCAGGCCGCTTGCACGTTGAGCGTGTCATTAAAATGGTGATATGATATAGTCAGTCTGAACAAAAGGCCTAGTCATGCTGCTTATGTGAGGGTAAGACACAAACAGCATTCAAGGTCTTATGGTCAAGTTATAAATTCATCTGAGTAACTGAAATACTATACGCACAGGTGTACAGTGCATAGTTTTGTCCCTTTGATTTAGAACTTCAACAGGGAGCCTCTCTACCTGTTGAGGCAATCTTAAGACTTCAACGTATTGTTGAGGCACATAATTTGTTTCAGGTTTCACAGGGTATTCGTTTTGCGAGAAACTTTCTCCTGTTAAACATTTCGTTCCATGTGTTTAAGTAATTCTTGTCATAAATAACAATTCATACATTTCCCATAACCGGTAAATTCGGCTATATACATTATGTACATGTCACAGAAAAATGGTTCAAAAAGTCATAATTACCCATTATGGCACATTTTATAACAACTTTAGACTTAAGTCTAATTTGGCATAAATTATTGTCAAGTTTGGTATAAAAATAGTTCATATTTACAGAACAGATCCAGGTCTTCATCTAGAACAGTATTTTTTTTGTTACTTGTTCAATAAATAAAATATATTGAAGAAAGGAAAAAGGGGGTATGGACTGAATTAATATATATATTTTTTTCACATAGATCGAATGCTGACATTGACGGTAGCAGAATCAGAGCCGAGCTCGTTTGATAGTTTGAGGGTGTACGCTCCAGCATCGTTTTCTTTTATGCCGGTAATGATTAATGTAGTAGTGTCCTCAGTGGTCTCAATCTGGAACCTTTTACTCTCTTCCCTGGACAGTATTCTCCCTGAATGTGACCATTCAACATTTGGCACTGGGTCTCCAGTGAAGGCACAGGCCACGGTCAGAATCTTTCCAGACTCTATGCTAATAGCCTCAGGGGCAGCCTCAATTTTAGGTGGTATACCTATTGAATAAAAAACAAAACAAGCAACAAATGACATGAAGGTAATTAACATTATAAATCTAGTACTGTTTTAACAATGTATACTGTACCAACAGGCGAAAATCACTCGTTTTCTCACCCTTGCGTTTGTATGCAATGGATGCGAGGGCCGATCCCGCGACATGTGCATGGCTAGACATTTCCATCATGCTGTGTGCACCCATGGCAACCATAGATTCAGATGTCATTGAGGTCATGCTAGTTGCTGACATGCTTTGAAATTTAATCTGAGACATGCTGGAGCTGCTGCTTGTTCTTTCCTGTATTGTTGAAGCCATATGCAAGGCAGAGCTGCTACTTTGAATACTGGTTGCATCTGAGCTTTTCTTCAATACTATCATTTTGACAGCTTCTTCAACCAGAACTGTGAGAGTATAGCAAATAACGACCAGGTCATTCATGCATGCAAAAGATCATACCGTACAGTCCAGATATGGCTGGCTTAAATATATAATGGTATGAATAGATACAATTCAGTTTTACAGTTACAACCACATCTTTTAATACCACAAATTTTACAAGGAGGTGCAGTGCACGGTGCTGTGAGTAATAGAGTCATTAAAACGAGGCAAACTTACTAAGAACATTCAGGGATGCTGTTGCAGAACACTGTCCAAATTGGTTCTTGGCCTTCACTGTGTATTTGCCACTGTCCTCAACAGTGGCTTTCTGAATCTCCAGTTTGTACACATTCTTAGAACGGCTCAGTTTCATATTTGATGTAACAGATAGCTATAAATTCAAAATAATTCAAAATAATTGAACACATCGAATTTAGATTCATTAGTACATGAAATAAAAAATGATACAATTTGATTGTACGAAGATTCATGCTACTCACCACTTCATTGTCTTTAAACCATTCAATTTCTGGGGTAGGTTCACCCATTATTTCACAGGAGAGTATCACATCCTGTCCTTCATTTATGTTCTGGGAGCGTGGTTGCACTAGGAAGCTTGGTGCATTCGATAGTTTTTTACTGACTGTTGTGACAAATTGGCACTTGACCACACCCTGTTCAGTTTTTGCCTCACATGTGATAATTCCTCTATCATTGGAGCATACTCTCTTAATGGTCAAAGTGTGGTCATTTCCAGAAATTCCATATCTATATTGTTCTGAATTCATCAATTCCACTCCATTCAGAATCCATTTTACATCTGAAGCCCCAGGGATATTTGCTTTCAGTGTGCAAGCCTGACCATGAGTCAATGTTGTTTGTGTTTCCAAAGCTTTCATTTCTGAAAAGGACTGGACCTCCTCATGAATGATCTCCTTCCGGACAAGTTCTTCTGTTACTTCGGCTTTTGTTTCTACAGCAAATGCTGTCAATTTTCTTGTTTCTGGGAAAGGGAAAAAAAACAAACTCAAAATTGTATTATAATATTAAAAGACACTAACACCAACCTATAATTTCTTCATCCAGTATAATGTTTAATCCCACCTTTAACAGTTACAGTGCATCTTGTAGTGACCGATCCATCACTATTTTTTGCAATGCATTCATAGACTCCACTATCAGTAACATCAGCATCATAGATTTCAAGGTATGCAGACCCGTGCTCCTCAAATATTTCATATTTTCCACCCTGAGAGACAATCTGAAATGAGAAAATTCACCATCATTAATTTTTCTGTCGTTTGACATTTGACATTTTTTATTTTAAAACAATGAATAACTGACTGTTGGCAAATACCTTTCCATCTTTCATCCAGGAAATCACTGGTTTAGGCACACCTGTAACTTTTACTTCCAGCTTGATGATCGTATCTGACACAGCAGCAATATCATTCAGCCCGACTGAAAAGATTGGCTTGGTTGTTTTTTCTTTTGGAACTGGCGACTTAGCTGTAAATGGAGACTTGACTCTTTGTGGTGACCTAATTGGTTCAGGTGACTTCATTCTCAGTGGAGATTTAATCCCTGTGGGTGACTTCAGACGAGGGGACTCTGGAGACTTCACTCTTGGAGGGGAAGCCAGAACTTTTTGCACAGGTGTTGGCTTGCGAACAGTCAGAGTAAATTCCGCTTCTTGTTTGCCCTCAGAGTTCTCCACAACCAATGTGTAGTTACCTTCATCTGAAATTTCAACTTGTGAAATCTCAAATGTGGACTTATATTCTGTCGTTGTAACGTGATAACGGTGAGATGAAACAACAGCCTGTCCCTTCTTTAACCAAGTTATACTGGGTGCTGGCTCACCATCCACATCACATGTAAATTTAGCTGACTCCCCCTCAGAAACTGTGAGTGACTGTGGTTTAGTAAGAATTGTAGCAGAAATGGTTGGTTTCTTTGTCTCGACTGGAGCTTCCTCAACTGTTACAATTTCTGTGGTCTGAATCTTTGTCTCTGATGATGCATACTCTTCATGAATAACTGTTTCCGTTGCCTCTGTTTTGATATCTAAGGTTTTGGTTTCAGTTACCGCTTCTGAAACGCGTGATTCGGCTGTAGACAATGCCTTTGTTGATGACACATGATAAACATCTGTTCTTGTCATTTCAGGTATAAAAGGAGTCGGAGGTTCTTCATCTCTGCGCTGAGATGTAAATGAAGAAAATCCACTTTCAGAAATGTCTAGAGTGGCGTAGTCTGAGGCTTCTCCCTTTGCATTTGTGCAGGTAACACGGTATGTCCCACTGTCTTCCTCCTGGCAGTTGAGGATTTGGAGAGAAAGCACTCCACTCATGTTATACATCCGATACTTATGGCTGTCTTGAATGGGCTGGCCATTGTGATACCACTGGATTTGTGCCTCTGGCTTAGATTGAACGTTCAGTGTGAATTTTGTATTTTGACCAGCTGCCACACGGTGAGAGCGCATTCTTACAGTCACCCTTGGTGTATGGTCGAGACTGAATGGCTGTTGAGAAACCGTTTCAAACTTTGTCTTAGATTTCAAAGCTTTCTTCGTTGCTTCATAACGCTGCATGTAGTCAACCTTTACGGACAGGTCTTGTGTAGACACTACTTTTTCACTTGACACAAGGGTTACGGATTTATCTTCTGTGCTTGCAAGTCTGATGCTTTTGTCTTCATCCAATGTAGAAGATTTCTTAGCCTTGGAGTGTGTCACCTTAGTATAGCCAGGTGAAAATGACCTCACTGGTACATCATGTAGGTCGAACATTTCACCCTCAGTCACTGCAGTTGATGAAACATTTGTTCTCTCTTTCCTTGTGATTTTTGTTTTTTCCTCAAACTCCATGTGCTTCAGCTGGCTCTTGTAAGAAGTTATCCTTGTGGTGGTAGTGACCGGCCTAAGGAGCTCTTGGTCTTCTTTTTCTTCATACATCCTTTGCTTTTGCTTAGGAGGTCTGTATGTTGCTTTATCGTGTCTCTGACGTAGATCAATGTAGCTTGGGCCAGCCTCATACTTTGAAGGAATGCGATAGGAGTCATAGGTAGGAACTTCCTTGCCTTCTTTCTCATCTTCATACACAGTCTTCTTTGGTGATGAAGGACGCAAAGCAGAGAGTTCAAAACGTACAGGACTTAGACTTGGTGGAGAGGCAGAGTAGCCTAATCTGAGTTCATCTTCAAGTTTAAGTCTTTCCTCCTCAGTACTCTTCATTGACAGGTATTCTTTAACTGGAAGAAGCAGTTCCTCATCAGAAAGATCACCAAGGGAGCGCCTTCTTATTCTGTAATAAGCTTCCATTTCAGGAGAAGGTGTTCTTCGTCTTGCTGGTCGTACAGTTTCCAAGTCATCCTGTGACGTAGGTATATGCCATTTTGGCTTGTACTGGTCTTTAATTCTTGGCAAGGGCACTTCATAAAATTGCTCCCACCTTGACAGTCTAATGCGCTTAAGTCTTTTCTGAGAAATCTTGTCCATTGGCTCTGGGAATTCATATTGATCTCGTAATTTCTTGTACCACTTCATGTCAGATAATGGCTTAAAGTGCTTGATCTCCATGTCTTCCTCTAGAGCAGTAGGGCCATAAAGACGAGGCTGGGGCACAATATATGGCATTCTCAATCTCTTTTCCTCTGCCCGTTTCTTTCTTTCTTCTTTTTCCTTTGCTTCCTCAGCATCAGTCTTTAGTTTTTTGGCGGTAACTGCAGGCTTAAACATAGCTGCAGCCTCTCTTAATGCCTGTTTAGCGGCAGGAATAAGTGGCGTGATATCTGTACCAGACAGAATTTGTGTCAATCGTACTTTCTTGTCAATCTGCTGTTGGTCCAGAGCTTTCCTCTTTTCCCCTTCACTCACAAATTCCTTCTTGACATGTAGGGAACGTTCAACTTTAAGTGTAGATTGGCAACTTGCAGAGCCAGCAGAATTAGTGGCAGTTACTCGGTATGTACCAGAATCCTCAGGAAGTGTGTCTCTGATGTGTAAGACAAAATAGTCCAAGCCCTCGTGGACAACTTCAATCTGCGGACCAAATGCTAAAGGTGTACCATCCTTCTCCCATTTTAGTGAGGGTGTTCCTGACACTCTTATCTCAAAGCGTACACTCTGGCCCTCTCTGCACGCCAAGTTCGCCAACAGGCGCTTGAACATGGGTCTCAGTGTATTATCGGCAGGTGCAGGGCGAGGGACGACTGTGAGACGAGCCTTACAGCTGTCATCACCATACCTGTTCCGTGCCACCACGGTGTATTCCGCATCATCGTCAGAGTCTAGCTTGTGAATAACTAATTGATACAGACCTTTGTCAGTTATAAATGTATATTTCTTGTCGTCATCATCAGGGGAAATCTTCTGCCCAGATTTCAGCCAGATGACACGTGGTTCAGGGTGTACTGTGATGGTGACTCCAAATCGAACAGTTTCCCCAAAGTAAGCAGTGCGGTTGCACAGAGGAAGGGTGAACTCTGGAGGTCTTTGTAGAAGACGGGCTGTGTCTATTCTGCGTTTGACTTTCTTGACCACACGTGCAGTGTAGTAGCTTCTATATTCTCTGACACCTTTAACAAAGAGCTCTGCGTATGCACTGTCTTCACCGTATTCATTGACAACTTTGCATCGATATGTTCCGTCATCTGATCGAGCGATTCCCTTGATGGTTATTGTAGCAAGCCCCTCATCATAGGTAATCTCACATTTGGCACTTTCCTCGAGTTGTCGAACTCCGCAATACCATGTGACCTCGGTACTGCTGTCATAGTTGTCAATGTTGCAAATAAATTTGACATCATCGCCTTCATCAGCAACATTATGTTTGATTTGTCCAGCAATTGGACCATTTTCAAATGGTGCAATCTTTGCTTTGCCAACTGTTACACCTCTCTGACTTCTGATAGCACCGCCACTAGCAATACGAGCGGATGAGACAACAGTGTTCCATTCCTTTCTCACCATAGCTTGGTAGTATCTCTTGTGTCTTGTGGTCTTGATTGACCTACTGCTTAGTTCCTCTGTATTCATTGTCAGCCAAGGATGATTCAAAGCTTCAGCAGCGGTCATACGATGTTTACGGTCTTTAGTAAGGAGGCGATCTATAAAGTCTAACGCCTCAACACTTGCATGTTTAAAGGACTCATCTTCAAAACTGTACTCAGCATTGGAGATGTTGTCAATCATTTGTTGATTAGTTTCAGCAATGAAAGGATTGAGTCCACTGAGAAGGACATATACCAGGACACCGACAGACCACATGTCTGTGACAGTGCTGACCATCTCATTTTGATGAATTTCAGGTGCCGAATATTCGACTGTTGTGTACTGAATTTTGATTTGTTCACCTGGAGTAAGATGCCTAGCTTGTCCCAGTTCAATGATCTTGACAGTTGTTCCTCTTCTTGTGGTGTACACTATATTCTCAGGCCTAATATCGAAATGGCCATAACTCTTGCTGTGGAGAAACTCAAGAGCTTCGCATACCTGTCTGATGTAATTGACAATGACACGTTCATTGAGCTCGAAACTTGCAGTGCTAATGCGCTCAAATATGTCGTCACCAGATATAAACTCGTATATCATAACTAGTTCTTCAGGACTGTCAAATGATTCGTGGAGTTGCAGGAAGTTCTTATGGCGTGCCACATTCAATGTGGCAATTTCTTTCTTTATTATTGCTTGATCTGCGCCTTTGACTTTAACAAATTTGGCAAAGAAGGTCTTCTCAGAACTAATCTCAACACAGCGATGAACAATGCCAAACTGCCCATGGCCAAGCTCTTCAGCGATCATATACTTGTTGTGGGCATTCTTAACCTCTGAATGAGAAGCTTTACCCTTAAAGATAGATCTGTGCTCATCGACTTCCTCATCGTAGGTAAGAATTCTTGATTTATCTTCCTTTGTCACAACTGGTCCACTTGGATCAGATGGTGCACTCTGGCCAAATTTGTTCTCCGCTATTACACGGAATTGGTAGCTTGTTTTCCCAAACAGGTTGGTCACAGTGTAATGAGTATCACGTGACTGGGCAACACGGATCCATCTCTCTGCTGTAGTGGCACATTTCTCAATAATGTAGTTTCTAACTCTACTTCCTCCATCACTGGCTGGTGCAACCCAGTTAAGTACAACAGAATCCCTAGACACATCACTAGCTTTGATGCTGCGTGGTGGATCAGGGACATCTGCAACATCGAGTTCAACTGTCTGCTGATCAATGCCAAATCTGTTCTTTGCACAGACAATGTAGAAACCAGCATCCTTTAGGTCCACCCCATTGGTGAACAAAAGAGATGTGAATGATCTTGTGACGATGACTTGATATTGCCCGTTGTTATCAATGAGATCTTGTCCCTTTTGCCATGTGATAACAGGATCTGGTTTTCCACTGAATGGAATCTTGATGTTCACCACTTCACCACGAAGAGCACAGATGGCTTCTTTATCTTGAAGGTTCTTAGGTAAATGTATCTTTGCTGGAACTGTAAGATGAAGAAAATATTTTATTTTTACAAAAAACTCTTAAAACAAAAGTAATCTGGAAAATAATTCAGTATCCCCTGTTTGTGAAAACTTACTTTCAACATCAAGTGAAACCGTTGCAGAAATAGATCCTCCCTGGTTTGTTGCTCTGATCTGATAAACAGTTGAATCTTCATCATCAGCATTGGCAATGACAAGTTGATGATAACCTCCCTTGAATTCCTGGATCTTGATTTTGATTCCATCCGCCTGTATTTCTTTGCCACGCCTGAACCATTTAATTACAGGTTTGGGTTGTCCGGTTATCTTGCTAACGAATGTCGCGTTGCTCTTGTATTTCACACTCATGTTCCTGAGATCTTCTTTAAAGGCAGGAGCATGTACTTCAACATCAGTTCGGGGAACAACAGGGTCCGACTCTTCACTGTATTCACTTACTCCACCATGATTTTCACATTTCACACGGAAAATGTATTCCAGGCCTTCGATAAGCCCCTTTACTGAATACACTGTTTGATGAATCTCATCAGTGGTTACCGCGACCCATTCACCCTTCTTTTTGTCTTTCTTTTCAAGAATGTAACTTTTGATCTTGGATCCACCATCACTAAGTGGTGGTTTCCAAGAAACAACACAGGAGGTCTTGGTCACTCCAGATACTACAGGTTTCAGTGGTGCACCTGGCTTATCTGTAAAACATATAAGTTGAACAAGGCAATTAACAAACCTGTTAAAGGTATTTGTATTATTTTATTTTTTTGTATACTCCTTAGCTTACCTAATTGACTCTTGATAAGAATAGCAGATGGTGTCTCCAGTGGTTCACTGTTGCCATAACGATTTTGTGCTGAAATGCGGAAGAAGTAACCTTCATTTTCCAAAAGATTGGGGATGCGGCATGAGGTGCCTGTGATGGATGATGAGACAAGCTGCCACTCTGAACCTTCTTTGTCTTCATGCTTCTCCACAATGTAGCTTGTTATCATTGATCCACCATCATCTTTTGGTGCCTTCCAACTTATTATCACCGAATTCTTTAGTAAAGCCTCAAGAACAATAGGTCCTTCTGGCTTGTCAGGTTTGTCTGGAATACAAAAAGTTTACTTATAGGTTTGTTTTATATTAAATATTTTTGTTAAATATTCAAATTACATTTAATGGCCATAAGAACATATTTAAAGTATTATCAGGTTTATTTTACAAAAAAACTTACCTGTGATTTCAAGTTGAGTTACAGTATCTGCAGTGCCAAAGTGGTTGTTGATTCTAATTCTGTATTTTCCACCATTCACCCTACGTTGGACATTCTTTAAGATTAAGTGAGTGTAACTCTCTGTGTTCTCAATGATTACATTCTCAGAGGGCTCCACAGGTTTGGCTCCATAAAGCCACATAATCTTGGGCTCAGGGCGACCTATATACACAGCATGAATACGTACAGTTGTACCACATCCTGCAAATATTTTTTCTTTTAATGGAACAGGGAATTGAGGTGCTGCTTCAAGAACCAAGTTTCCACTGGTCTCACATTCCCCAGCTTCATTCACAGCTTTGCATGTGTACAAGCCTTCGTCTTCTTGCTGGTCTGCTGATATGGTCAAACTATGGTTACGGCCATCAGAAGTTGCAGCATATTTGCGGCCTTCTTTGATTTCCTTTCCACCTTTGTACCATTTAATTTCTGGAACAGGCCTTCCAATAATTTGACATTTTAGGGTGGCAGTCTGTCCAAGCTTGGCAGTAACTTCATCCATCTCTTTTCTGAGGGCTGGTTGAGCTGCAACTGTTTCAAAAAGAAAATAAATATATTGGGTTTTTTTGAGTTGTTTAAAATACATAATCATCTAATATATATATATATATATATATATACTGTAAATATGAACTGCAGAAAATACTTACCACCGAGTTTGGTTTTAATTCCTGCTGCAGTCCTACGAGGCCTGCTTATTCCAGTTTCATTTTCAGCAAACACTCTAAATTCATATTCAGTGGCCTCTTGCAAACCACCCTGAGTAAATTGTTTTTCTTTTAATATTTCCCTGTTACACTTCTTCCATGTGCTCTCCCCTGATCTTCTGCACTCAACCCAGTAACCCAGAACTGGTTTTCCACCATCACATTGAGGGGCTTCCCAGCCAATAGTTATGTAATCTTTGGTTACAGCTGAAGTGTCAATCTCACCTGGTTGACTTGGTTTGTCTAAAGCAGAAAGAGTAACAGTTGTGCAAAATAGTTTTAAACAGGCAAACATTACAGTTAAACAAATGTAATTTGTTCAGTAATGAAGACATAAATACTTACCAAATGGATCTTTGCATATGACAGAGTCTGATGCAAGTCCAGGTTCGCTTTCTCCGATGTCATTTACAGTGACCACACGGAACTGATATTCCGCATCAGTAGTGAGTCCACTAAGAGTGTACATGGTTGAAGTAACCCTCTTCTCATGGCGAATCCACTTGTCAGATGATACCTCTTTATACTCAATGAAGTATCCAATGATTGGTGATCCACCATCATCTTTAGGTTTAGTCCAAGCCAAGTCAGCAGTGGACTTAGTAACATCCATGATCTCTGGTGGTGTGCTTGAAGCTTCTGGCACACCTGTATGAAACATACAACATTATTGGTAAATTTTATAGTTGATTAACCTGATAAGTACATTTGTAATCTGAGTTGCAGGAGTACTTACAAATTGGAGTCTTTGGTACAATAGTCTGCTCAGATTTAAGGGAGCCACTAATGCCAAACTTATTCTCAGCTGTCACCTTAAAGTGGTACTCGACATTTTCCTGTAGACCTTTAACCACCAAAGATGTGTCAACCACTCTGGAGTCCACAGTATACCAGGCTGCCTTTGTTGACTCACGTCGCTCCACAATGTAGCCAAGGATTTCTGCGCCACCATCATCTTTTGGTGGCTTCCAGGTCACTCTTAAAGAATGAGCTTGGATGTCCTCGAATCCAAGAGGACCTTCAGGAGCTGCTGGACGCCCAATGACTTTGACTTTGATTTGCGCCATCTTTTTGCCACATTTGTTTTCAAGATGTAGAACGTAAACACCAGAGTCAGAACGTTCAGCATCCTTGAAAACAAGCTCACTCATATCCTCACTGGAGGCAATCATTGCACGGCTAGAGACCTCAGCACCATCCTTTGTCCACTTGCAAACAGGTGTTGGCTTGCCTTTAATCGGAACTGAAAGTCTGATGACCGCTCCATGTCGGACAATAAATACATCTTTGTACTTGGCTTCAAGATCATGACTTGGAGGTTCTGAAATAAAGTATATAAATAAAAAAATAGTTTGTTACAACAAACATGATAGCAAACAGTAATATTAATAGCCATTAAAATGAAGTGATAGCATACCAAGCATCTCTGTGACAGTAACTGATCTTGGCACTTCAGCAGCCTCGCCTGGACCACCAGCATTACAAGCTAAGACTCTGAACCTGAACTCCTCGCCTTGAGGCATTTTTGTCAGGGTGTATTCACAAATCATAGTAGGTGTAGTATTGCACTTAATCCAGGCTACAGAACCAGCCTTCTGCATCTCAATTAGATAACCAGTTACTTTAGAGCCACCCTCCTCATCAGGTGGATTCCATGCCAGTGACACAGATGTCTTTGTAGTGTCTGTGATTCTCGGGTTTTGAGGTGGGCCAGGTGGATCTGTAAAGATCAGCAAGTGTTATAATATGAACAAGAATTATTTCACCCCAAAAGGAGACACACAAATAAAAGAAAATACACTTACCAACTGGATCAGTTGCCACAGCTGGTTTCGAGAGAAAACTGGGTTTGCCAACACCTCTAGCATTTATAGCTGTAACTCTGTGCTCATATTCCAGGCCTTCAATAAGGCCAGTAGATCTGTATCTTGTCATCGTCACAGGGTTCTTATTAGCACGGACCCATCTGTCAGCTCTAACCTCCTTGCGCTCAATAATGTAGCCAGATATCTCCAAACCACCATCCTCATCTGGTGGTTCCCAGGCAACGGTCATGCCATCCCGAGATACATCAAATACTATTGGGCGGCCTGGTGGTCCAGGAATGGCTGTCACCAGAGAAATGTTTGTGTTAGTTTGATTGCACTTAAATATTTAATACAGATACAAATACAGTATCTATATAATATCAACTACACTGTTGTTCTCACATTTAGAACTCTTGCATTCTACTATTTCTGATTGTAAGAATTCTCCAGAGCCGTAGCGATTGACTGCTGAAACGCGGAAGACATATTCATCTCCCTCAGTCAATCTGGTAAATTTGAAGGTTGGCCTGCTGACTGATTCAGAAACAGGTACCCATCCTGGGCGATGAGCATCACGTTGTTCAATGATGTAGTTGCTTACAGGAGCACCTCCATCTCTCTCTGGTGGGTCCCAGCTTATTGTAACTGAGGTTGCATCTATCTCATCAAAACGAATAGGTCCATTAGGCTGATCAGGTTTGTCTGAAACGAAAAGAAATAAAAGAAATCAAATAATAAGTAAATACAAAGCAGAGAGTATGAACATTATATATATATATATATATATATATATATATATATATATATATATATATATATATATATATATATATATATAATATACTGAGATTCACATTAGACTGCTAACTTACCAAGAATAATTACTTTAATCTTCTCTGTAGTAATTCCTGTAATATTCTTTACTTCAAGGGTATATTCTCCAGTATCATCAATTGTGGTGTTAAGAACAGTTAATTTGGAGAATTTTGCAGTGGACTGAATCTTTACACGTTCCTGTATCTTCATCTTATTGTCATTAAAGTACCAGGAGGAAACTGGGGGTGGCCTTCCACTAATTGGCAAATTAAGTTCAAGGGGTTTGCCAGCCAAAACACTGATCATCTTTTGTGGAATGCTTGATAGATCAACCTTTGGCATAACTGTGAAAGAAAAGTAAGTGTCAGTCAAGCAAATCTTGGCACTGATAAAGTGTTATTCAAAAGTTATTCCTATTCAGAATCTGAAATAATAAATGATACATACCTCTTTGTTCTTGTACTGTTACAGGGACAACAATTTCTTTGGCTTCACCAGGACCTTTGCTGTTGAGAGCACGTACCCTAAATAGGTACTGTTCATTTTCGTTCAGTTTTTCAATGGTGTATTCAAAGTCTGTTAATTTCAAAGTAGCAATCTTCATCCATTTGTCTGTACCAGCTTTGCAAGCTTCAACAATGTAGCCAATGATTCGGCTGCCTCCATCGTGTTTAGGTTTCTCCCATCCAAGAGTAACAGATGACTTTGTGACATCTATTACATCAAGTTTAGCTGGAGGCAGTGGCACTTCACACACCAACACAGCATCTGGTGTCTCGCTAGGTTCACCTGTGCCATAAATGTTTTCTGGCAACACTCTGAAGTAGTAGAGAATTCCCTCGGACAGTCCGGTAATTTTATATGACGTCTTGCTGCATTTCAAAGTAACTGTTTTATAGGCTCTCATTGATGTCTCTCTCCTCTCGATGATGTAATTGTTCACTGGAGCTCCACCGTCAACCTCAGGGGCATCCCATGTAATGTGAGCAGACTCAGTTGTGAGCTCCTTTATTTTAATGGGGCCTGGTGGACCAGGAGTATCTAAAATTGAAAAGCATAAAATTTAACCATCAAATATGATATATCCATCTGTATGTCAGTTTTCTATCTTGTCAGGTGATAAAGTAAAAACTGGTCTAATAGTTAATTTTTATCCAAAAATAAGGGTAATTGCAAAGATTTTTTTTTTCAATAAACATACCATAGATCTTGACAAGAAAACTAGCATCCTTCTTGCCAGCTGTATTAGAGGCTTCAAGGGTGTATTTTCCAGCATCATAGCGGTGCACCTTATCAATGATAAGAGTTGTAGCGGTATCAGTCACTTCAATGAATCCACGGTTGTCGAGATCCACACCAGGCTTGCTCCAGGAGATAGCTGGAACCGGTCTTCCAGTAACAGTTACATGAAGACGCAGTGAGCTTCCGGCTCTCAGGCATATTGTCTTCTTCAGATCATCAGAAAGCTCAAGATCGGGTATTTCTAAGAAAAGTAATATGTTTGTTAATCTAACAATTTTCACATCTTTCACATATTTTAGGTAAACGTGTTTAAACATGTTTACTGTTATTTACTTACCAATTCTTTCAATAGGCTCTACTTCAGCACATTGGTCACTAAAGTCACCTGCTCCATTGACATTTACTGCAGCAACTCTGAAGCAGTACTTTTTACCCGTTGTCAAGCCACTCACAGTATGTTCTGTGACTCTAAGGTTCTTCTCATGGGTCTTGATCCATTCCTCTGTGCCCAATTCTTGCATCTCGAGAATGTAACCAATAACATCTGCACCTCCATCTTTTATTGGTCTTGTCCAGGCCAGACTAATGCTGTCCTTGTGAGTGTCTGTTACACGTGGAATTGAAGGAGCATCTGGTTTGTCTGTAGACAGAAATGTGACATTTAAACTTAATATAAATCTATATATGTTCATTTTGATACACAAATACAGTAAATGAAAAACATACCTGTTGGTAATCGGCACACCGCATACATAGACACTTCGCTAGGCTCGCTATCTCCAGCGGCATTAATGGCAGTAACACGGAACTGATAAATGTTACCCTCTTGTAGACCAGAAACCTTAAAGGTTGTGTCCTTGAGTACCGAGTCTTTATTAACTTTTATCCATCTGACGCTCTTTCTCTCTTTTTTCTCAATCAGGTAGCTTATAACTTCGCTTCCACCATCATTTTCAGGTTTAAGCCACTCAATTGTCGCAAAGTCTTTTCCAACTGCGATAATTTCTGGTGCTCCCGGAGGTAATGGAACAGCTGCAAGTGAAAGAATAGATCAAACATAGTCCTTTTTTTTTTTATACAATAAAATCCAGTGCAGTATAGCTCAAACATTTTACTTACTGAAGGAGTTTCTTGCAATAATGGGCGAAGACTGAAGAGTCACACCTGCTCCATATTTGTTTACACCTCTGATACGGAAAATATATTCACTATTCTTGAAAAGTCTAGTAATGTCACACATGAGGGCCTTGCATTCAGACTCCACGATGACCCAGTTCAGTCTGTTAGTGTCCCTTCTCTCCACAATATAGTGTGTGATGGGGTCACCACCATCCTGCAGTGGCTCTTTCCAGGACACTGTGCATTTCTCCTTAGTTACATTGCTTACGTTGATCTCCTGGCATGGGCCCGGTGTATCTTGATAAAAGAACAAAGGCAAAATTGACTAATGGTACTTATTAATATAATTTTTTTTTTTGATTTGCAGAATTGTACTACTCACCAAGGACCTTCACATTAACTTCAGCTGTTTTGGTTCCACTGGCATTTTTCACAGTCAAAATGTACTTTCCAGTATCATCTCTATCGCAGAACTTGATAATTGCCAGAGCACGTGTGTTAGAATACTGCAAAGAATATTTCTCACAAAGCTCTAGCTCCTTCTGTCCCTTGGCCCAGTAGACTTTTGGATCAGGTTTACCACCAACGGCCGCATCAAGAACCAAGTCTGACCCTGCTCTGACAGTAACTGTGTCCACAAGAAGTTTGCTATCTAATTCCGCTTTTGGAGGTGCTATTTTATAAACAAACAAACAAAAATGAGATGTTTTAGGTCTTTGAACAATTATTACACTGCAACATATTAAAATAAAAAGTGAGTCTTACTGTATTCTGCTTTGCAAGTCACTGCTCCTGTTGAAACTGATGGCATGCTGTGCACTCCATTAGCATTTCTTGCAATCACGCGGAACTCATATACTTCCCCTTCTCCCAGCGCAGTAATGGTGAATTTTGTTTCAGTAACATTGGTGTAATTACACTTCAGCCATCTGCCCTCTCCGGTGACAGTATACGGCTTTCGCTCAACAATGTATCCCACAATTGGGCTTCCACCATCATTCAGAGGCACAGACCATTTAATTGACACTGTTGATCTTGACACACCAGTTACTTCTGGCTTGCCTGGAGGATCTTAAGGGTTAAATACAGAAAAAAATTAGCAGGTTTGACAAAAACTTGACAAAGTATTTTTTGCATTAATTTTGTTCAACTTACCAACTGGATTTTGAGCCACAGCTCTCTTTGATGCTTCACTTGCTTTGCTGAAGCCAGCACTATTCATAGCATACACTCTAAACTGGTACTCAAGACCTTCATTAAGGCCATCCACCTTGTAGTAACACTCAAAACAGGGGATGGTGTTTTCTCTGACCCAGAGAATAGTGTTACGCTCCTTTTTCTCAATCCAGTACCCGGTGACCTTACTACCACCATCATGGTATGGTTCCTCCCATCGAATACTCATGCTGTTAGCAGCAACACTGAAAACCTCTGGTCTAGTGGGAGGCCCTGGTGGAACTATAGGAGGAAAAATTGTTATATAAATAGTTAATATAAAATGTTCTAATAGTTATAAATCATAACTATGTCCATTGTCATATTTATTAAATATGGTCAAAATTACTCACCAAATGGATGTTCTGCAACAATGGTTTCAGACTCAGTGGATTTGCTCACACCAAATCTGTTTTCTGCAGAGACACGGAATGTGTACTGCATGTACTTGGTTAGATGTGTGACATGGAATGATTTTCGTTTCACGCTAGAGTTGATAAGTTGCCAGGCAGTTGAGCCAGACTCACGTTTCTCAACAATGTAGTTTGTTATTTCAGTTCCACCATCATCTTCAGGCTCATTCCATGACAATTCACAAGACTCAGCTGTGATTGAAGAAACCTTAATAGGCCCCTCTGGAGGACTGGGTCTGCCAATTACATTGACAATGACAGTGAAAGTCTTAGCTCCAGTCACATTCTCGAGGGTAAGAAAGTACCTTCCTCCGTCACCTCGCATGCATTCTTTAACTGTCAGAGTGGTTCTATTTTTTGTTGTCTTGATTGTGACCCTGTCGGTTTCCTTTAGTCTCATTTCCTCAAGCTTCCAAGTGATTTTCGGTGCTGGTCTGCCAGCAATTGGAACATCAATTTCAAATGAACCGCCCGACTTGCAGGTGATAAGCTGGTTGGTAATGCCACTGAGATCTGCAGTTGGCTCAATAATGGGCTCTTTAACAACAACAGAAGAGAGAGCCTCTTTACGAATACTGTAACCTGCATCATTCTTAGCTTTGACACTAAATTCATACTCTGCACCTTCAGTTAACCCCTCAACAACAAGACTTAGGCTCTTGGTTGAACCTCCAACAACCCATTTATCTGTTCCCTTCGCTTTAACCTCCACAGAATAAGATGTGATACGGCTGCCGCCATCATGTTCCGGCTTCAACCATGCAAGAGTAACTGTTGTGTCAGTAGTATCAATGATGTCCAGTCTCTTGGGTGGAGCTGGTTCAGCAGTAGCAATAATAGGATCAGGCATTTCATAAGCCTCACCAAGGCCATACTGGTTTTCTGCCATTACCCTAAAGAAGTAGGGTACTCCTTCCAAAAGATCAGTAATTCTCAAAAATGTCCTAGTGCACTTAGGTGCTGCTTCTGTCCATGTTCGCCGGCTAGCCTCTCGTTTCTCCAGAACATAGTGATGAACACGTGCACCACCATCATTGACCGGAGGATCCCATATAAGTGAAAGGGCGCCTCTTGTAACATCCCGGAAAATAAGATGACCTGGTGCACCAGGTGTGTCCAGCACTTTAACTGTAAAGGTTATGGCTTTGCTACCATTGCTGTTCTCAAGAGTGAGAGTGTATTTTCCACTGTCATATCGTGTACAATTTGCCAGTGTCAAATAAGTAAAGCTGTCTGTGGTAGTTACATCAGCCATTACCCCGAGTTCTCCATCCACCTTTATCCATGAAGCTGTAGGTGTTGGTTTTCCTTTGTAGGCTACACGGAGACATACACTGCCACCACTTTTCACAATGTGGGTCTGTTGGAAGCTTGCATCAATATCAATCTCAGGTGCAGACAGTCTGTCTACTGCTTGTACAGGCTCAGAGATCTCTTTAGGCTTGCTTTTTCCGACTGGATTAACTGCACATATGCGGAAACTGTACTCTGCACCTGTTTCCAAACCGACGGCGGTGTACTTCGTGACAGTGGAAATATCTTCATTGATTCGTTTCCATTCTTTTTCAGCACCCTTGCACATCTCTATGATGTATCCTTGCACCTCCATGCCACCATCATAACCTGGTCTGGTCCATTCCAGACTGATCGATGTGTTGGTAGCATCAGTAACATTTATAATTGAAGGAGCATCTGGTTCTTCAGTTGGCTCTGCACATTTAATAGGCATCGAAACATTACTTGGTGCGCCAACTCCAGCATCATTAACAGCAAAAACACGGAATTCATATTCCACATTTTCAGTGAGATGAGTTACTCTGTGGGCAACCTCAGTAATTGGTTTCCTAGTCAAAACCTTCACCCAGCGCACAGTCTTCTTTTCACGTCTTTCAACAATGTAATGTTTAATTGCATTTCCCCCATCATTTGTGGGCGCAGTCCAGCTGATGGTAATACTCTCCCCATCAACCTTGGTGGCATCAGGAGTACCAGGAGCATCTGGAATTGCTGCAGGAAAGAAAATAATTAGATGTTAATAAAGATAGCAATAAAGATAAATTGATCAAATTATCAAATTATATGCTAAAATAAAAGTGCCGATTAACACTTACTATATTGCATTTGGGCAATGACAGGAACAGAATCCAGTGGTCTACTGACTCCAAGCATGTTTACAGCAGACACACGGAACTGGTACTCATTCATCTTGATCAGTTTGGTCGCATTGTAGGTACACTCCTCACAGTGATCTGTAACCAGTGACCAGGAAATTTTGGAGGTCTCTCGTCTGTCAATAACATAATGAGTGACCTCAGAGCAGCCATCATTTTCTGGTGGATTCCATGATAATGTGATTTTGCCCTCTGTGATGTTTGTGAAGACAATTGGTCCAACAGGCTCTCCAGGTGTATCTAAAAGTATGACAATCATTAGATGCACTGTATAAACTATACACTAATGTAAAAAAATTGTGCTAGGAAAAATAAAATGGTTCATACCAAACACTTCTACTTTCATTTGCTCTTTCTTGCTTCCACACTGGTTCTGTGCTTCTACAGAATAGACCCCACTGTGAGAGCGATCAGCATCTCTAATAAAGAGGGTGCTTGAGCCAGCAATTGTTGTGATATCGACCATCTTCTTAGTTAGTTCCAAATCATTTCTGAACCATTTCACCTTGGGGGTTGGTCTTCCTGTAATTGAGACTTTAAGCCTGATGTTTTCTCCTGCTTTAATGGCAACTCCTTCAAAGTACTCCTGTCCAAATTCGATATTTGGGGCAGCTGTAAAGATGAGGAAAAGATACAGTTAAATAGTTATTATACAAGTGGTGTTGAGTCATAGTATGAATGTAAATTGTATTGTATAAACGTACCACTTTCATCTCTGGTGAGAACATAGCCAGAAGACTGAGAAGGTGGGCTAACGGTGCCAATGGCATTCCTTGCTATAACTCTGAATTCATATCGTTCACCACAACTTAGACCAGTCACTATAAACTCTGTCTCAGTTACGTCTGTGAAGTTTGTCTTCAACCAGCGTCCCTGGCCTTGGCGTTTCTCAATGTTGTAGGCGACAATTTTGCTTCCACCATCTTTTTTAGGTGCATCCCATTTCAGTTTCACAGATTCGCTAGTTACGTCAACATAGTCAGGTGTTCCAGGAGGATCTATGATACAAACATCATTAAGTTTACAGGAAGAAACAATGGTTTTCACATTTTTTTTTTTTTTAAGATTAAAAAATAAATAACTCACCAACAGGAGAAACAGCCGTAACTGGTTTGCTTTCATCACTCATACGACTGTATCCTGCATCATTTTGAGCATAGACCCGGAACTGGTATTGCAGGCCTTCAATAAGGCCAATAATTCTGAATTCCTTTGCAGTCACCAAAACAAGGTTGACCTTTTGCCACATAATGCTGTTGGTCTCTTTCTTTTCGACATGGTATCCAAGGATTGGGCAGCCACCATCGAAGATAGGTTTATCCCACTGAATAGTCATGGCATCGTTAGTGACATTGTATACAAATGGCATGCCTGGTGCACCTGGAGGTCTAAACTCATGCTTGGCCATGACAGTCTGTGAAATCAGAGGCTCACTCACACCATATCTGTTCTCCGCACACACTCTGAATTGATATTGAGTTCCTTTGATTAGATTTGGCACATTGAAAGTAGTTCCTATAACACTTGAACAAGCCATCTTCCAATTTGTTTGAGAGGTGTCAAGTTTTTCAACACTGTAACAGGTGATTTCTCCACCGCCGTCATCATTTGGTTCGTCCCAAGATATCCTTATACTTTCTGATCTGACTTCATCCAAACGAATTGGTCCAATGGGTCTGGATGGTGCACCAAGGGTAATGACCTGAATATGGAATGATTTCCTGCACACGGTGTTGTCAAGTGTAAGAGTATATTTACCACAATTTTCTTTTTCGACATTCTTTATCATTAGTGTTGCCTTGTTTTCTGTCTTTTTGAAGCGAACCTTTTCACTCTCTTTTAGTGGCAAGTTGTCCTTCAGCCAAGTAACTGATGGCCTTGGTTTTCCTCTGTATGGAAGCTCAATATGTACATTGTGACCAATGCGAACACTGACCTGTCCACCAGGATACTCATCAAGGTTTGCCTCTGGTGGAATGACATAGTCCTTTACTTTAATTGGACCAATCTCTGTAAAGTCACTGGTGCCCTTCTCATTCTTTGAGCAGACTCTGAAGAACATTTCTGTGAGTTCTTTTAGTTTTGTGACCTCATGCTCACAATGCTTGTTTGTTCCTGCAGGAGCCCATTCTTCTTGACCTTTAAGTTTCTTTTCAATGATGTAATCTGTAATAATGCTACCACCATCATAATCTGGTTTATTCCACTGTAGAGTCACTGATGTTTTAGAGGAATCTTTCATAGCCAGATCTTTAATAGGACCAGGTTTCTCGGTGGCTTTAACAGGCTCTGCTGTGTCACATGGATCACCAACTCCATTCTCATTTTCTGCCAATACACGGAAAAAGTATGATATCTTCTCTGAGAGCTCGTCGATTTCAAATGTCGTTTCCATACATTTATTGGTTACTGCAGCATATGTGCGCTTTGAGGAGTCTCTTTTTGCAACAATATAATTAGTGATTTCAGCACCACCATTAAGGAGAGGAGGTTCCCAGCACAAGGTCACTTTGCCACGAGTGACATCTTTCAGGACCAGATTTCTACAGGCAGATGGAGTGTCCTGTACTTTCACTGATAATGTCAATGATTTCGGTTGTCCTACACCATTCGATATCTCAATAGTGTATTTGCCACTATCGTTACGAGTTACATGTGAAAGCACAAGGCATGATGAAGTATCTGTGTTGTGGATATCATATTGCGGGTCTTTATCAATTATTTGGTCTTCTTTCTTCCAAGAAACACTTGGAGCAGGTCTGCCTTTTAGAGGAACCATGATCTCAACATCTTTGCCAGCTTTGACAATGTAATGAGTTCTCATTGCAACATCTTTGTCAACATCAGCTTCCTCTGCAAAATGAAAATCACCACAATAAATTTTTTTTACTTGCAACAACCAAAAAAAATAATGCATCAAAGGAAAAATAAAATGTAAAAAATATGTAATATACCAAGAATGTCTTTAGCCTGAAATGGTTCCTCCATCTCTATTGGGTCTCCACGACCAGCACAATTCATAGCAGATACACGGAAGAAGTAGTCAACATCTGGCAACAGACCTGAAGCAACATACTCGGTAGTTCTGACTTCACCTTTTTTACTTAGCACTTCCCATTGTCCTTCCGCACCAACCCTTTTTTCCACAGTGTAGCTGGTAATTTCACTGCCTCCATCATACTCTGGCTTGGACCATCCAAGAGTAATTGAAGTTTTAGTTGAATCAACAACTTTGAGCTTGGTAGGCTCAGCAGGGATATCTATAGGGGAATTTTCAAAAAAAGGTAATATTAAAGCACTATTGACGAAAATAAAATTCAACATAATACTAAACAACAACTGACTTAGAATTACATACCAACAGGGTCAGCTGCTTTGTAAAAGTCAGAATCATCTGAGAATGGACCTTCTCCGGCTTTGTTAATTGCGCACACGCGGTACTGATATTCATACCCTTCAGTCAGGTGATGGACCTTTGCTGTGGTGTCATGAATGGGGTCTTTGTAGATTTTAATCCAGCGCAGATTCTTCTTGTCACGTCTCTGTAAATAGTAGCCTGTAACCATGCTACCACCATCCACTCCTGGTTTATCCCATACAATCTTCATAGATGTCTTAGTGATTTCTGTTGCCTCTGGCGTTCTAGGTTGTCCAGGCGTAACTGGAAAAACAGATGGAAAAAATACCATGTTTTGTTTGTGGATAAAAATAACTTATTTGTCTTCTTCTTAAATTTGTAATAAAAATGTGTGAAAATATAAACATATATTTTAAACTTACTCATGGTTAAGTTATATTATTCAATTATAATGTTATTTAATACAACAATAAAAATAAATGCAAAATGAATAAAGTTTCATACCAAATGTGTTTTTAGCAATAATGGGATCAGACTCCAGAGGATCTCCAACTCCGAATTTGTTGACCCCTCTGACCCGGAAGATGTATTCACCTCCTTTGAGCAACTTCTGGACAGAGACTCTGTGTTCTTCCATACAGTCAGAAACAGTAGTCCACACAAATCTACTCGTCTCACGTTTTTCCACAATATAATGGGTGACTTTGGAGCCTCCATCATATGCCACTGGCTCCCAAGCAATTGTTATGGTGTCAGCAGTTACTGATTTGAATTCAATAATTCCAGCTGGAGGGCCTGGTTTGTCTAGAAATTTTACATTTATAAAAGGCAAAAAAATTTATTAATATCTGATTTCATGTGAAAATCATGAAAACAACAATATCTTTTGAGCGTTTACTGCAAAGGTTTTAACACACCTAGAATCAATATTCTGATGGTGGCAGAAGCTGTGCCAAACACATTTTTGGTCTTTATTTCATAGGTTCCAGTGTTAAGACGAGTGGCATCCTTGATAAGGACAGCAGATGAATCGGTGGTGTTCTCAATCGATATCTGTGAACTTGACACTAATTCCTTTCCATCTTTAAGCCATTCAATTGTTGGCAGTGGCTTTGCCATAATTCCTAGCCTTATCTTCACAGAAGCTCCAGCTTTGTATTGCACAACATCTAGGTACTCAGGAGGCAGGTCAATTACTGGGGCACCTATAAGTAAATGTTTATAAAAAACATGTAAAACTACTACCTTAAAATACTTAATCAGAAGTACACAAATCAGTCTATAAAAAAGGTTTTACTCACCAGTAATGTCCACACAAGTCACTGGTCCAGCAATAAGTGATGGATTGCTCATAGACCCACCTGCATTCTTAGCAAAAATTCTAAATTCATATGACTGATCTTGTGTCAATGCTGACACAGTGTAGTTTTTCTCAATAACATTGGTAAAGTTAGCCTTAGTCCATCTGCCATTTGGAGCATCTCTTTTTTCAACAATATAGCCAGTGATCTTACATCCGCCATCGAAAGGAGGCTTCTGCCAGACAAGGCTAACAGAGTTCTTTGTAATTTCTGAGATTCTTACATTTGCTGGTGGTTCTAAAAAGAAAAGAAGTATTTCACTTGTAGTAATGGTTCTATTTATCTGCAAATATTTGATAAAAATGTATTGTATAATCTCAAGAACCTACCACAAGCATCAATGGCAAGTACTTCCTCTGATGTCTTGCTGAATTTGCCAATACCAGCAGAATTTTCTGCAGCCACCTTGAATTCATAAATCGTTCCCGGGCATATGTTTGTCACCCTGATCTGGTTAGCAGGGATTACTGTCTTGTTTACTTTCTGCCACAAAATGCTGCTTCTTTCTTTCATTTGGAGATGATATCCAAATACTGGGTTTCCTCCATCTACTACAGGTTCATGCCAGCAAACTGTAACACTTTCTCTTGAAACAAAGCTCACCCATGGTGTTGATGGTGGTCCAGGAATGGCTAAAATTGACATTCAAAGGTAAATGTTATATTTATGTTATTAGTTTATTATTAGATATAGAATACAGTAAAGAAATACTTACTGTATGGAAGTTTCACCATTATGGACTGAGAGTCTATGTGATCACTGATGCCAAGGCGATTCTCTGCTTTAATTCGGAATTGGTATTCTTCACCCTTTGTTAATTTGGTGACTTTAATTGCATTCCTGGCAACTGTAGATGACACCTCTACCCAAGCTGGTGTGCTTGTTTCACGTCGAAGCACAACATAGTTTGTCACTGGGCTACCGCCATGGTACACAGGTGGTAGCCATTTCAGGCACAGTGATGTTTCTCCAACATCACTTATTTCCACTGGACCAACTGGAGGACCTGGTCTATCTAATACCAGTATATTAATGAACATCTTGGTTGTTCCACTGGTATTGGAGGCAACAATGTCGTATCTTCCAGCATCACTTGCGATACTTTCTTTGAGGCTGATATTAAGACTAGCAGGTGTTACTTCAAAACTAAATCTCTTTCCACATCTCACTGGAACATTGTTTCTTGTCATTGCAACCTTTGGCATTGGTTTGCCAGTGAGAGGAAGCTCAAACTTGAGATTTGATCCAGCCCTTACATAAACAGTGTTGTGTGGGAAATTCTTCATATCAAATTCAGGTGCACCTAAGAAGAAAACACATTCATTTAAAATGTAAAACTTTTTGATTTGGCATAAACAGGTAATGAAACATAATAATACAATAATACTCACTGAGTTGATCTTTTACAATGACAGGAATGATCATTTCCTTTGGATCACTTAGTCCTGCATGATTTTCAGCACGAACTCTAAAGAAATACTCGGCATTTTCTCGCAACCCTTTGATTGTGTGGGTGTTGGTTTTTACACTGGCACACTTCACCCATTTTTGCTGTCCCTTCTCTAGAGCATCAATGATATAACTTGTGATTTTACTTCCACCATCAAATTCTGGTTTTGACCATACTATTGTAACACTGTCTTTTGTTACTTCGGCTACCCCAAGTCTAGCAGGTGGGCTTGGTATTTCTGTTGGAGCAAAACAAATGTTTACTCAGAGAATGAAGTATAAGGATATAAAAAAATTAACACATTTTGGCTAAAATTCAGGCAAACAAACTTACCTGTTATTTTTGTTGCGTCTTTTGTTTCGGAAGGTACGCCCAAGCCAAATTCATTTTCCCCAATGACTCTGAAGTAGTAGACTGCACCCTCTGGCAAGTTTTCCACCTTGTAGACTAGATTGTGGCAATTGTTTGTTACACAAACCCAGGCCTTTTTGCTAGCTTCACGTTTTTCGACATAGTAGGCTTTCACTGCATCACCCCCATCATTCTCTGGGGCTTCCCAAGTAACTGTGGCAGAACCTTTTGTCACATCCTTTATCCTCACATTAACCGGAGGTCCTGGTGAATCAAGAACTTTGACAGCCATTGGCAAAGTTGAGACTCCGACACCGTTATCCAGTGTGACAGTATATTGTCCTGAGTCATATCTTGTTGCCTTTTCAATAGTTAGGGATGTGCATTTTCCACTTGTTTCAGTTGTAGCTCTTGATTTGAGGTCAACACCTTCTTTATTCCATGTGACCGAAGGCACAGGTATGCCTTTAAATGGCACTCTTATTGTAAATGAATCGCCATGCTTGACAATCAGTGTTTTTCTCATCTCAATATCAACATCAAAAACTGGTTCCTCCTTCCTGTCCACAGCTGCCTGTGATTCAGACACTGGAGATTGTTCACTTAGGCCTATTTTGTTTAGTGATTTAACTGCAAACACATATTCCTTATCAGCTGTAAGACCAGAAACAGTGTACTCAGTGCTCTTTGTCATCTGAATGGCAATGCCCCATTCTTCATCCTCTGTTTTCTTATATTCGACTCTGTATCCCAGGATTGGCGTTCCACCATCTGACGATGGTTTGTTCCAGGTAATTGTAATTGAACTCTTTGTGTGATCAATAACCTTTGGTTTAGATGGTGAGCTTGGCACAAGTAAAGCATCCCTTGCAATAGATGAAGCAGATGGCATGCTCGGAGGACTTAAACCTGCAGCATTCTCAGCAAATACTCTAAATTCATATTCGCTTCCTTTTCTTAGTTTGGATACTACAGTTCTTTCATCTTTTACAAGCTCCTTGTTGACTCGGATCCATCGAAGACTTGATTTCTCACGTCGTTCAATCACATAGCCTAATATTTCACTGCCTCCATCAGAAGCAGGCTTAACCCAAGTTACAGTCATCTCCTCACTGGACACATTTGTTATTTCAACATTAGTTGGTGCTGTTGCAAAGGTGAATGGATCAGTCATTTTGACGAGCTCACTTTCAAGAGGTTCACCAAGTCCAAATTTATTTATAGCCAAAACTCTAAATATGTATTCATTGCCTTTGATTAGCTTTGTGACCTTGCATTTTCTAGCTTTAACCTCTCCTTGGACTACTGTCCAAGCCAAACTGCTGGACTCTCTTTTCTCAACAATATAATGAGTTATATCTGTGCCACCATTTTCTTGTGGTGGTCCCCAAGACAATGTACATTCTTCTGCAGTGAGCTCACTTACTGACAAAGGTCCGGCTACAGGGCCAGGTTTATCGAGGATCACACATTTCACTGGCATTGTAACTGTACCAGCGATATTCTGCAATGTTAAGGCATACTTTCCAGAGTCACTTCTTTTGCAGTCTTTTACTACTACCATTGTAGTGACATCTGTTGCCTGTATCTGAATTCTTGAACTCAGCTGAATTTCTTTTCCGTCCTTTGCCCATGATGCTACTGGTAGTGGGCGTCCTGCAATGTCAGCATTGATCTTAAGTATTTCTCCTGCTTTTACAAAAATAGCATCCCTGAACTTGACATCCATCATAATTCGTGGTGGCTCTACATCATCTTTGACTGTGATAGGGCCTGTGTTATATGAGGGCTCACTAAACAGCCCGGCAGCATTCTTTGCAGTAACACGGAAATCGTATTGCTGATCTTGAGTGAGACCCGTAACATCAAAGTAGGTTTCAGGAACATTGGTGAAGTTGCATCTCATCCAGCGGCCATCTGGAAGATCTTTACGTTCAATAATGTAGCCTGTAACTTTGGCGCCTCCATCATATTCAGGCTTTGTCCAAGAGAGAGAGACTGAAGATCTAGTAATATTTGTAGCCACAGGTTGACCAGGAGGATCACATGGATCTCTAGCAGCTATAGGCTCACTGACTTTGCTGACCTTTCCAATGCCAGCAATGTTTTCAGCATATACCCGGTACTCATAGAACAGACCCTCTTCAAGAGCGTTTACTTTAAATTCAGTATCTTTGATGAGAAGCCTATTCACCTTGGTCCATAGAATGCTGCTTCTCTCCTTGCGTTCCAAATGATAGCCGAGAACTGTGCTACCTCCATCATTAACGGGTTCATTCCATGTCACAAGCATAAAGGACTTGGTAGCATGAGCTACACGAGGAGTAGAAGGTGGTCCAGGTTGCTTACATCTATATTCTGCTGTGATTCCAGGAGAGTCAATAGGCTTACTCTTTCCATAGCGGTTCACTGCATAGATACGGAATTGGTATTCAGAACCATGAGTCAATCGAGATACCTTGACTGTATTCCTGGCAATGTTTGATGAAACAATCTCCCACACTGTTGTGTTGGTATCCCTCTTCTCAACAACATAATTATTAATAGAGCATCCTCCATCATATTCAGGGGGAGACCATGATAGTGTAATGGAGTCAGCAGACACAGCATCAACCGTTACTGCAGCTGGTCTCCCTGGCTTGTCAAGAACCACAACATTGATATGAGTGGAAATAGTACCAGCTGTATTAGCAAGGGTGAGTTCATATTTGCCTACATGCTCAATAGAAGCTTCTTTAATCACAATCTTGCTTGATTCTGTGGTATTAATTACAGACAGGGAAGATGTTTGCTTAAGAGGTAGGTCATCCTTTTTCCATGAAACCACTGGTTTAGGTCTGCCTCTTACTGGAACTTCAATATTGAGGTCATCTCCAGCCTTAACACTGAAAGTGTTGAAGAGCAGACTAATTGAAGGCTCTATTTCTATGTCTGTTGCACGAACAGGCACACCAAGTTCTTTGGGTTCACTTTTGCCTTTCTCATTAACTGCGATTACTCTGAAAGTGTATGTTTCACCAGGTGTAAGGCTGGACACAGTTGCCTCTAAACCTTTCACAGTACAGCTGGCAACCCATTTGTCTGTGCCTTTCGACTGCGTCTCTACATTGTAACAAATAACTTTGCTCCCACCATCATGTGCAGGTTTTGTCCATGAAAGAGTCACACTGTTTTTGGTAACATCCACAAGATTCACCTTTCCTGGAGACATTGGAGCCTGGGCAACTTTAACTGGATTCTTGGTTTCTGCCATCAGACCAAAGCCATACGCATTAACAGCACAGACTCGGAAGTAGAATATTCCTCCCTCTTGAAGTTCTTCTATCTTGAAAAAGTTCTGCGTGCAGTTGATTGTGACAGTTGTGTAAGCTTTTCGTGTAGATTCTCGCTTTTCCACTATGTAATTGGTTATTTTGGCTCCACCATCAGTAAGAGGAGGCTCCCAGTATAGAGTAACTGAATCTTTTTTAACTTCTTTAATTTCAAAATTCTGTGGTGCACTTGGTGTGTCAAGTACCCTGACATTCACAAATGCTGACTTTGTGCCACTCTTATTCTCAAGCGAGATAATGTATTTTCCACTATCAAATCTATTGACATTGTCAATTACAAGCATGGTGTATGAGCTTGTAGTGTCAATTAGTGCTCTGTCTGTTAAAGCGCCCTCTTCTCTCTCCCATTTGACAGATGGCTCAGGCCTACCTCTAATTTTAATAAACAGACGGAGGGATCCACCTGCACGAACAGAGACAACTTTTCTAAGATTTGCATCAAGTTCAATCTCTGGTGTCTCAATTCGTTCAGCAGCAGTTACAGAGCCATGAACATCAGCAGGTTCACCAACTCCTTCTGAATTAATGGCGCACACCCGGAAGTTATATTCCACATTTTCTTTAAGGTTTTCGACTGTTAGGCATGTTGCTTGTAAACCAGTTGGGGGTGTACATATGGTCCATTCTTCTGCAGAAGCCTCTTTCATTTCAACAATGTAACCTTTGATATATGCACCACCATCTGTAGCTGGCTTACCCCAAGACAGGGACACAGAAGAGGTTGAAGAATCTGTTACTTTAGGATGATGTGGTGGACCAGGAGGAGTTGTTGCGTTTATTGCTCTATAGAATAAAGATAAGTCACTTAGTGCTCCCACACCAGAAGCATTCTCTGCAGCCACACGGAATTCATAGAAATGTCCCTCAGAAAGACCAGTTACTTTGAAGTGCAAGTCAGAAAGCTTCTGTCTGTTGCACTTGGTCCATCTTACACCATCTTTGTCATGTTTTTCTAGGTGATAACCAATGATATCAGTTCCTCCATTACTGTCTGGGGCATTCCATGAGATGACCATTGAATCTTTTGTTATCTCAGTTGCTTCAGGTGTTGAGGGTGCACTTGGTGGCTTGTATGGACTGCGAGCAATTATTGCCTCAGAACTCAGGGGATCACTGATTCCATATTTATTTACAGCCATAACTCTGAAAATATATTCATCTCCTGTCAGGAGTTTTGTCACCTTGTAACTGGTAGTGTGAATATTTGAGTCCACCACAGTCCATGATAACCTGCTTGTTTCTCTCTTCTCAAGGATGTAGTGAGTTATATTAGCACCACCATCCTGTGAAGGCTCAGTCCAAGTGACATCACATCTATCAGACATTATACCAGTTACAGTTAGTGGTCCAGTTGGAGGGCCTGGCCTATCAAGGACCCTTACAGTAATGGGAATTGTTTTTGTGCCACCACTATTTCTTAATACAAGGTCAAAATGGCCACTGTCTAAACGTGTGCAGTCTTTGACAGTAATAGAGGCAGATTTCTGTGTTGTTTTAATTTCAGTGCGCAGGGTCTTATATATTTCCTTTCCTTCTTTCAGCCACTGGACATCAGGAATGGGTTTCCCATGAATATCTCCATCAAGAACTAAATTCTCTCCAGCATTAACAACAATGACATCCTGGTACTTAGGATCCATTGAAACAGTTGGAGGTTCAATTTCATCTATCATAGTAATTGGACCAGTGCTTTCAGAAGGCTCGCTGAACATACCAGCAGCATTTCTTGCTATGACTCTGAATTCATACTGTTGGTCTGCTGTTAAGCCAGTAATGGTGAAATCAGTCTCAATCACATTGGTAAAGTTGACCCTCATCCAATGGCCTTGAGGCAAGTCTCTCTTTTCAACAATGTATCCTGTCACTTTGCTGCCACCATCATATTGAGGTTTTGTCCATTGTATTACCACATGGTTCTTTGAAATAGAAATCGCTTCTGGAGTACCAGGTGGATCACATGGATCCCGAGCAACAAAACTCTCTGAAACTTTGCTCACTCTGCCAATACCAACAATGTTCTCAGCATAAACTCTGAATTCATAGCCAATTCCTTCCTCAAGATTACATATCTTAAACACAGTGTCAGTAATGAGAGTTTTGTTCAACTTTGTCCATAAAATACTTGTCCGTTCTTTGCTTTCCAGATGGTAGCCAATTACTGAGCTTCCACCATCAATGACAGGCTCATTCCACTCAATTATCATTTGATCCTTGCTGGCAGCTTTTACATAGGGAGTTCCAGGTGGTCCAGGAGGTTTGTATGGATATTGAACCACAATTGCCTTTGACTCCAAAGAAGAACTCTTACCATATCTGTTTTCAGCAATGACTCTAAACTGGTACTCAGCACCAGTTTTCAACTTGGTTATTTTCAGAGATGTCCTGGCAACTGATCCAGCTACAACTTCCCATGTTGTGGTAGTGGTGTCTCGCTTTTCAACAATATAATGTTTCACCTGGCAGCCTCCTGTGTAAGATGGGGGTTCCCATGATATTGTTACAAAGCTGTTGCTTACTTCATTCACTTTAATAGGTCCAGTTGGTGGACTAGGTTTATCAAGTACAATGATTCCTATTTCTTCTGTAATGGTACCAGTGCTGTTTGTTGCACTAATTGTATACTTTCCAAAGTCATTCTTAGAGGCTTCAGTAATTTGTAGAATTGCAGATGTTGGGGTGTTTGAGGTACTGATTCTTGATGTCACTTTCAGAGATTCTCCATCCTTCATCCAAGCAACCTTTGGCTTGGGACGTCCAAATACAGGTATTTCCAATTTAAGATCCTTGCCAGCTTTGACGTTGTATGTACTAAACTGTACTTTTAGGCTTGGTTCAATGGTAATATCATTTGCAATAACAGGAACAGCAAGAAGTTTTGGCTCACCCTTTCCTGTCTCGTTATAAGCAAGAACCCGGAACAAATATTCATGACCAGCAGTTAACCCAGTTACAGTGCCTTCACATGTTTTAACAGAAGTTGCTACACCCCACTTGTCTGATCCCTTCGGCTGCATTTCTATCAAGTAGCCTACAATCCTGCTTCCACCATCATGCTCTGGTTTCTCCCAGGCTAGAGATGCACTTACTTTGGTAACATCGGTCAACATGATCTTTCCTACTGATAGAGGAACTTCAGAAGCCTTAGATGCCGTCTTGGTTTCAACTGGTAGACCAATTCCATATTCATTTTCGGCCATAACTCTAAAGTAGTATAGCGCCCCCTCAGCAAGATTTTCCACCTTGAAACTTGTCTTGCTACACTTTGTTGTGACATTAGCATATGCTTTCCTTGTCGATTCACGCTTATCAACAACATAATGTTTTATTTTTGCACCACCGTCAATAAGTGGTGGATCCCAAACAAGTGTAACAGAGTCTTTCTTAATATCTTTTACCACTAGGTTAAGTGGAGCTCCAGGTGTATCTAAAACTTTTACTGACACACATTCACTTGCAGTTCCACTGCTGTTATTAAGGGATACATTATATTTTCCAGAATCTTTTCTGTCACATGAGTCAACTGAAAGCTGTGTGAAATTTAGGCCTCTCTCAACTATGGCCTTCTCTGACAAATCTTCTTCATCCTTAGTCCATTTAATCTCTGCCGTTGGTCTTCCCTTGAAAGGCACATTGATTCTAAATGATCCTCCAGCACGAACAACTATACCTTTCCTCAACTCTGAATCAAGATGAATTTCAGGAGCTTCAAGTTTGTCCTCTGGTTTTACAGGCTCGGAAATAACTGCAGGCTCACCCACACCTAATTTATTAATGGCACACACCTGAATCTTATACTCCTGTTTCTCTGTTAAATTCGTTATTTCAAACTTGTTAACACGCAGGCCAGTTGGTGGAGTACACATAGTCCATTC
Source organism: Silurus aristotelis (assembly GCF_946808225.1). Classification (NCBI taxonomy): domain Eukaryota; kingdom Metazoa; phylum Chordata; class Actinopteri; order Siluriformes; family Siluridae; genus Silurus; species Silurus aristotelis. The sequence continues at coordinate 6,336,719 of NC_139576.1, forward strand.
ATCCTCCTCAGCTTTGCATATCTCAACAATGTATCCTTGAATAGTGCTTCCACCATCATTAAGAGGCTTTCCCCATGCTACTGAAATTGAGCTCTTTGTGGTGTCAATTACGTGGGCGTATGTGGGGGGGCCAGGTTTAAATTTAGGATCGCAAGCTTTGTAGTATGATGTAGGTAAGCTGGGTTCACCAATTCCAGCTGCATTTTCAGCTGACACTCTGAACTCATACTCATGATCCTCTATGAGGCTTTGCACTCTGAAACATACATCAGTGACTTTTTGTCTGTTGCATCGGGTCCACTTAATTCCAGAACGGTCTTTCTTTTCAATGATATAGCCAACAATTTCACTTCCACCATTGTTCTCTGGTGCACTCCAGCACACTGTCATAGAATCCCTGGTGATGTTAGTCACCTCCAGAATTTGTGGTGATCCGGGGGCGACAAATGGATTCTTCATAATTACAGATGGAGAATTTATTGCCTCACTTACACCATAGCTGTTGACAGCCATGACACGGAAGACATATTCACTGCCTTCAAGAAGGTTTGTCACTTTAAGTATTGTGGCTTTACAAACACCAGAGACAATGGTCCAAGCAAGGCGGCTTGTTTCACGTCTTTCAATAATGTAATGAGAGATAGGGCTTCCTCCATCATGTTGTGGGGGGCGCCATGACAGAGTACATTTATCACTTGATACACCTGTGACTTTCAGAGGTCCTTCTGGTGAACTGGGTTTGTCAAGTACTTTAACTTGGTAAGAAACAGTTTGTGAGCCAGCAACATTGGTCAAAAGAAGAATATACTGTCCACCATCATGTCTGAGTGCATCCTTTAAGACAATGATAGCCCTGGTATCAGTATTTTTTATCTCACATCTCATTGTGTTTTCAAGTTTTTTATCATCCTTGAACCACTGCATTGTAGGTACTGGTTTGCCATGGACATCTGCATCAAGTTTGAATGTATCACCAGCATTTATAGTAATGGTCTGTGTATATTCAGGATCGATTGAAAACTTCGGTGGCTCCACTTCGTCCAATGCAGCAATAGGTCCACTGTTAAAAGATGGCTTGCTAATGGTGCCAACAGCATTTTTGGCAAATACTCTAAAGTCATATTTAGCTCCCTCTGTAAGCCCAGTAATAGTAAATTGGGTTTCAATTACATTTGTAAAACTAGCTTTCACCCAACGTCCCTCTGGCAGGTCACGTTTCTCAACAGTATAGCCAGTTATCACACTTCCTCCATCATATTCTGGTTTTGTCCATTGTATTGTTAATGAATTCTTGCTAACATGAACTGCTTCTGGGGTGCCAGGAGGATCACATGGATCACGGGCTGCATAGACCTCTGAGACTTTGCTGCACCGCCCAATGCCAACAATATTTTCACCATAGACCCTAAACTCATATTCCACTCCTTCTTCCAAAGGACTGGTTTTAAATTTTGTTTCTTTAATCAAGGTCTTGTTTATCTTTGTCCAAACGATACTGTTCCTCTCTTTTCTTTCAAGGTGATATCCAATAACGCTGCTGCCTCCGTCTGAAACAGGTTCGTTCCACTCAACAACCATGTGATCTCGTGACAGAGATGACACAAATGGAGTACCAGGTGGGCCTGGTTCTCTGTATGGGTACTGGGCAACAACAGCTGGCGAATCTAATCCATAGCTTTTGCCATATCTGTTTTGAGCAATTATCCTGAACTGATACTCTGCCCCAGTTTTCAGCTTAGCGACCTTTAATGTTGTCCTTGCCAAAGAAACTGCAACGTTCTCCCATGTGCTAGTAGTTGTGTCTCTCTTTTGTACAATGTAATTTGAAATTGGGCAACCACCAGTGTACTTTGGTGGTTCCCATGACAGTGTAACACTTGATACTGTGACCGCAAGGAATTTTACAGGGCCAGTTGGTGGACCTGGTTTGTCAAGAGTGATAATTTCAACTGTTGCATCCTTTTGCCCAAGAATATTTGAGACATTAATTCCATACATGCCACCATCCTCTCTTGCAGCTTCTTTAATGCTAAGAATTGTACTATGTGGTGTATTTGAAATGTTCACTCTTGTTGTGAATTTAAGCGATTCACCATCCTTTATCCATGTCACCTTTGGTTTAGGACGTCCAAAAATTGGAATTTCAACTTGCAGGTCTTTTCCAACAAGAACACTGTAATTGTTAAATACAGGACGAACATCAGGTTCAATAACCAGATCCTTTGCTTGTACTGGGACTGCAAGGGTTCTTGGGTCACTCTTTCCTTTCTCATTAACAGCAATTACTCTGAAAGAGTACTCCTCACCTGAGTTCAAGTTACTTATAACAGCCTCTAAAGTTTTTACATTTGCACAACCAGACCATTTTTCATTTCCTTTTACTTGCATTTCAACAAGGTATTGAAGAATTCTACTGCCACCATCATGCAGTGGTTTTTCCCAAGCAAGAGAGACACTTTTTTTGGTAACATCTACAACACTTAATTTTCCAGGGCATTGTGGAACTTCTGATACTTTCAGAGGATCAGTAATATCTGCAGGTATTCCAATACCATGCTCATTCTCTGCAAGGACTCGGAAATAGTAACAACAGCCCTCTTGAAGTGGCTCGATTTTCCATGACAACTTATGGCAATTTGTTACAACAGCAGAGAACGTTTTCCTTGTGGTTTCACGCTTTTCAACAATGTAATTCTTTATCTTAGCACCTCCATCCAAAGCAGGAGGTTCCCATGAAAGGGTGACGGATTCTCGTGTAATTTCCTCAATTTTTAGATTAACTGGAGCACTAGGAGTATCAAGAACTTTCAAAATGATGGTCGCAGACTTCACACCAGATGAGTTTTCTGCAATCACTGTATATCTTCCACTATAATTTCTATTTACTTTATCAATCACAAGAGAAGTGTGTCCACTTGTGACTTCAACTTGTGCTGTCTCTTTAATGGGGCAGTCATCCTTCTCCCATTTAATTTGTGGTATAGGACGTCCTTTAATAGGAACAAAAATTCGGAAAGAACCTCCAGCTTTAATACTTACAATCTTTCTAAACTTAGGATCAATATAAAGATCTGGCTCCTCTGTCTTATCTTCTGGTTGAACATGGTCAGCAACATCTGCATGCTCGCCAACACCAACCTTGTTAACTGCACATACCCTAAACTTGTATTCCTGTTTTTCTTTAAGATTTTCTACAGTAAAACTTGTTAACTTGACACCACATGCTGGGGTGCACATTGTCCATTGTTCAGCCACCTCCTCTGCAACTTCACCTTCCTGAGCAGGTTTTACGACCTCTGTTCCTGGTTTTACCTCACACGACTCAACAATATATCCCTGGATTTCACATCCACCATCATAAATAGGTTTCCCCCATACAAGTGACACAGATGATTTGGTTGTGTCTATTACCTTAGGATTATTTGGAGGACCTGGCTTGAAAACAGGATCCACAGCCTTAATGAATGCTGTTCCTGAGCTAGGCTCTCCAATCCCAACAGCATTTACAGCTGCAACTCTAAACTCATAGAGGTGGGCCTCAAGGAGACCAGTAATTTTAAAAGTTAGGTCTGTGACTGTTTTCCTGTTGCATCTGATCCATCGAACACCCTCTTTGTCATGTTTTTCAATTATGTATCCAGTGACAGGAGTGCCACCATCACTTGAAGGTGCCTCCCAACTTAATACTATTGAGTCTTTCTTGATATTGGAGACCTCTATTGCTTTTGGGGCATCTGGAAGCATAAATGGATCCTTCATAAGAACTGGGTCAGACTGAAGTGCTTCACCAACTCCAAACTTATTCACTGGCAAAACCCTGAAAATATATTCGTTGCCTTCAAGAAGTTTTGTTACTTTCAAAGTTACAGCTTGAACTTTGGGCTCAACAAGGGTCCAGATGAGTCGGCTTGTCTCTCTTCTTTCAACAATGTAATGAGTGATTGGGCTTCCACCATCCTGTTTTGGAGGTTTCCATGCAAGGCAACACTGTTCACTAGTAACCCCTGTAATGGATATGGGACCCTCTGCTGCCCCAGGTTTATCTAGAACAATGACATTGACTTGGACAGCTTTCTCACCACCTGGATTTCTTAGGAGCAGAGTGTACTGGCCGCCATCAACAAGCTTAGCTTCTTTTACAGCCACGCATGCAAAACTGGTAGTGTTTTTAATTTCACGATGTATGGTGTTTCCAAGTTCTTGACCTTCCTTCATCCAATGAATTGTTGGTTCTGGTTTTCCATGTACATCTGCATCAATCTTAAATGATTCTCCAGCATTTACAACAATTGCCTGTGAGTACTGTGGGTCTATGCTGATGCGAGGGGGTTCAATCTCGTCCTTTGCAGTAATGGGTCCTGTGCTATATGATGGATCACTAAAAACTCCCGCAGCATTTCTTGCAATTACCCGAAACTCATATTTCTTGTCCTCTGTGAGACCTGTTGCACTATACTCTGTTTCAATAACATTGGTGAAATTTGCCTTCAGCCAGCGTCCTTCAGGCAATTCTTTCTTTTCAACAATATAGCCTGTTACCTTGCTTCCACCATCATATTCAGGTTTAGTCCAGGTGATTGTGATGGAATTCTTTGTAATTTTAGCTGCCTCGGGTGTACCAGGAGGATCACAAGGATCTCGAGCAACATGTCCCTCTGATATTTTACTTGCCTTTCCGATGCCAACAATGTTCTCAGCATACACTCTAAATTCATATTCAAGGCCTTTCTCAAGACCTGTGGTCTTGTAAGTTGTGTCTTGGATTATTCTCTTATTAAGCTTGACCCAGAGAATGCTGTTTCTCTCTTTGCGTTCAAGATGGTAACCCAGAATTGTGCTTCCTCCATCGATAACTGGCTCATTCCACACCACAACCATACTGTCTTTGGTTGAAGAATGAATGAATGGTGTTCCAGGTGGTCCTGGAAGCTTATATGGGTACTGCGCAATTACACACTCTGAGATAAGCAGAGGACTTTTGCCGTATCTGTTCTCAGCTGTGATTCTAAATTGATATTCTGTTCCTGTTTTTAGTCTTCCAGCTTTAACCTTGGTTCTGGCTAGATTTCCTGCAACAACTACCCAGTTTGTTGTGGATGTCTCTCTTTTCTCCACCAGGTAGTTCTTAATGGTGCAGCCACCATTATACTCTGGTGGTTTCCATGAAATAGTGACACTGTCAGCTGTTACTTCTTCAATTTTCACTGGGCCAACTGGTGGGCCAGGTTTATCAAGGACAACTACTCCTATATTCACTGTTGTGTTACCAGCTGTGTTTGAAAGTTTAATGCTATACTGGCCAACATCATCTCTACATGCCTCTTTGATTACAAGATACAGTTGGTTGTCTGTGGAAGAGAAGTTAACCCGACTTGTTTGCTTCAACGGTGTGGTATCCTTTACCCAGGAAACTGCAGCTTGGGGACGAGCAATATATGGAATATCTAATGTCAAATCTTCTCCAGCAAGAACACTAAATGTTGAAAATAACAATTTGGCAGATGGGGCAATTACAAGGTCTTTGGCAATCACTGGAACACCAAGTTGGCGAGGATCACTGGTCCCTTTTTCATTTCTAGCTGAAACGCGGAACATGTACTCTTCACCATGAGTAAGCCCATTAATAATGGCCTCTGGTACTTTGACTATCAAGGCTTGTGTCCATTTTTCACTGCCTTTTCTTTGCATCTCTACAACATATGCAATCACTCTACTTCCTCCATCATGTTCGGGTTTCTCCCATGACAATGTGACACTTGTTTTTGTCACATCCTGCAGTGTAATTTTTCCTGGAGGAAGTGGTTTTTCTGATACTTTCACTGATTCAATGGTTTCGATAGGAAGACCAATGCCATACTCGTTCTCTGCCAGTACTCTGAAGTAGTAATTGCATCCTTCTTGAAGTTGATCAACAGTCCATGATGTTTTATGACAGTTAGCATTAACTGTTGCATAGGCCTTTCTTGTTGCCTCACGCTTCTCAACAATGTAGTTCTTAATCTTTGTACCACCATCATTTAGTGGTGGATCCCATACAAGCGAGACAGATTCTTTGGTAACATTGCTTATTTGTAGGTTTTGTGGTGCACCAGGAGTATCTAGAACTCTAACAGTCACAGAGACAGATTTGCTTCCGGAGCTGTTCTCCACAGTCAAAATATATTTACCACTGTCAAATCTATTAACATTTCCCACTACTAAGGATGTGAAAGATGATGTATTTTCGATTGTAGCTCTATCCAAAGGTTCATCATTCTCTCTTGACCATTTGGCTTTTGGACTTGGCCTTCCTTTAATTGGCACAAAGAGCCTTAAAGTGTTACAAGCTCTAATGTTCACAACCTTACGAAGATCAGCGTCAAGGTCAATTTCTGGTGGTAAGAGTCTCTCTTCAGCTTTAGGTGAACCAGGAACAGATGCTGCTTCTCCAATACCCTCACTGTTAACGGCTGAGATGTTTATTTTGTATTCCTGATTCTCTTTAAGATTTGTTATAGTAAACAATGTTGCTTTTAGCCCCTCTTTCGGAGTGACAATTCTCCATTCCTCCTCTTCAGTTCCAGGTATACAGGTTTCAACAATGTATCCAGTGATTTCAGAGCCACCATCATACAATGGTTTATTCCAGGCAAGTGTGATGGAAGAACTTGTTGTGTCCAGGATCCTTGGGTTTCCAGGTAGGCCTGGTTTGAACACTGCGTCTGTTGCTTTTGTGTAGGGACTTGAGGGACTTGGTGCACTGATTCCAGCTACATTCTCTGCAAAAACTCTGAATTCATATTCATGCCCTGGAACAAGTCCAACAACTTTCAAATGTAAGTCAGTTACCTTTTTCTTGTTACATTTCACCCAGCGTAAACCAATTCTGTCTCTTCTCTCGATGCTATAGTTAGTGATTTCACTTCCACCATTATTTGCAGGAGCTCCCCAACAAAGCACCATTGAATCCTTTGTAACAGCTGTGATCTCTGGCATTTGTGGAGGATCAGGTGGAACATAAGGGTTGTCTGCAATTGTTGGGTCCGACTCAAGAGCTTCCCCAACTCCATACTTATTAACAGCCATGACTCTGAAAATGTATTCATTTCCTTTGAGCAATTTTGTTACCTGGTACTGCGTAACTTGCAAGTCTTCTGCCACATTTGTCCAAGCAAGTCTGCTTGACTCACGTTTTTCAATTACATAGTGTTCAATGTTTGCCCCACCATCATCTTCAGGTGGAGCCCATTTAAGCAGGCATTTTTCTGCTGTGATATCTGAAACCATAAGAGGTCCTCTAGGTGGCCCTGGTTTATCAAGGACTTTAACAGTGAATATATGTTTAGCAAATCCACCCATGTTGGTTGCTGTCAGAACAAACTGACCTCCATCTTTTCTAAGAGAGTCCTTGTTAACCAAAGAAGCAGTGAGGTCTGTCATTTTTATATGTAGTTTAGATGAGAGTTCAATGTCCTTTCCATCTTTGGTCCAAGCCATTGATGGTAGCGGCTGACCTGCAACATCAGCATCAAGTTTGAAGACATCTCCTGCCCTAACAAAGACAACATCCTTAAACTTGGCATCGACCATAATTTTTGGTTCTTCAATGTCATCTTTACAAATGATTGGATCTGATGCATCTGATGGCTTGCTTAATGCCCCAGCTGAATTCCTAGCAAATACACGGAATTCGTAAGATGCATCATTGGTTAAACCACTAACAGTAAAGGTAGTTTCAATAATGTTTGTGAAGTTGGCCCTTATCCAGCGTCCAGAAGGCAGATCTCTCTTTTCCACAATATATCCCGTAATCTTGAAACCTCCATCATATTCTGGCTTTGTCCACTGAATTGTAATTGCATTTTTAGACACATAGATTGGTATAGGCTGACCAGGTGGATCCACTGGATCAAGAGCAAGTATGGGTTCAGATACTTTGCTTGGCTTCCCAATTCCAGCTACATTTTCAGCCATCACACGGAACTCATATGCAGTGCCAGACTCCAGTCCAGTTGTTTTGAAAAGGTTTCCGACCACAAGCGTTTTGCTAATTTTATACCAGATAATGCTATTCCTCTCTTTTCTTTCAACGTGGTATCCAATAACTTCACTTCCTCCATCATTAACTGGCTCATTCCAGCCAATTGTCATTGTATCTTTTGTGAATTTGACAACATTGGGAGTGCCTGGCGGTCCAGGAACCTTAAATGGATAAGCTGCAACTATGGCCTCTGAGGTAATTGGAGGTCCTACACCATATCTGTTTTTAGCCTTTACACGGAATTGGTATTCCACTCCTGTTGTTAAATGAGTTGCTTTGAACGTTGTTCGAATGACCATTGAAGACAGTTCTGTCCAATTTTGATTGGTGGTTTCTCTTATTTCAATGACGTAGTTATTAATTGGTACACCTCCATCATTTTCAGGGGAATCCCATGAGAACTGAATGGAATCACGGGATATTTTGTCTAAGACGATTGGTCCCCTAGGTGGTCCAGGGACATCATGCACTTTGATTATGATATTATCAGTAACTGAACCAACTATGTTTTTCCCTGTAATTGTATACACTCCAGTGTCACTTCTTAAACATTCATTTATAATTAAGATAGTTGAAGTAGAGGTATTTTCAATCATTGTCCTTTGTGTTAACTTGAGAGCTTTATGGTCTTTCTGCCAGGTTACAGTTGGTTTAGGACGCCCAGTTATGGGTACCTCAACCTTTATGTCATCTCCAGCCTTTGCTATTACTGTCTTCCGGCAGAGACCCCGCAAGTCAAATTCTGGGACTGTGCTTTGTTCTCTTATCACAACATGCTTACTTGCACGAGGATGGCTTCTGCCTGATAAATTAACAGCCATGACATGGAAAACATACTCCTCATTTTCATTTAAATTCTTTACAGTATAATCTAATGACTTTATAGTGGTCACATGAGCCCACTGGTCTGTTCCTTTTTTCTGAGCCTCCACAACATACCCAGTTATTCTGCTTCCACCATCATGTTTTGGTTTGGTCCATGCAAGACTTGCTGTGTTTTTGGTGACTTCAGTAACTGTGACTGTTTCTGGGGGACTTGGTGCCTGAGATGCTCTGATTGGATCAAGGGTTTCTACCGCTTCACCAATTCCGAATTCATTTTCTGCAAATACTCTGAAGTAATATTCGGACCCTTCGGACAAATTTGAAATTCTCATTGAACACATGGGACAATTTGAAATTACAGTAGCATAGGCTTTGCGAGTTGCCTCTCTTTTCTCAATGATATAATTAGTAACCTTTGAACCACCATCAATGAGAGGTAGTTCCCACTGAAGTGTAACACTTTCTTTGTCAATGGCTTTTGGTTTAAGATTAATAGGAGGCCCAGGAGAGTCCAAAACCCTCACATTTACATAGGCAGTCTTCTTTCCAGCAGCATTTTCTAATGTCAAGTCATATTTTCCAGCATCATGTCTGTTGCAATCAGGAATGACTAAAAGAGTATAAGACTCTGTAGTGTCAATGTTTGCACGGGTTTTAAGCGCAGTCTCCTCCTTTGTCCAAGTTACAGATGGAGTTGGACGGCCTTTAATTGGAACAAATATACGAATAGAGCCTCCAGCTTTGACAACTAGTGTTCTTCTCAATTCCGCATCAAGTTCCAGGTCAGGAATTACTTCACGTTCAATAATTTCAGTAGCGTCGACTGTTTGTGCTGCTTCCCCAAGTCCCATTGCATTCATGGCACTTATTCTAAAATGATACTTGGCTCCAGTCTCCAAGTTTGGAACAACAAATTCTGTGATCAATAAAGGTGTAGTTGTATCCTTCACCCATGTCTCTTCTTCATCCCTTTTGTGCTCAACAGTGTATCCTGTAACAGGCATGCCACCATCATTTAACGGTTTGCCCCAAAGCAGTTCAGCTGTGGTTCTGGTTGTGTCATTGACTCTTGGGTTGACTGGAGGTCCGGGTACATCTAAATGAAGAAAAATATATTAGGAAAATTAATGGATAGTGTTCAGAATAATGTGCCTTAAGTGTACTCTTAAAAGTGTACTCTTAATATATTTTAGGTAAACAGTGAACTAAGTGTAATATTGGATAATGTCACGATTATGTGTTTTGGAGCACTGTTTTCATATTTTTTTGCAAGTTAAGCATATTATGATTTTTTTTGTCTCCACCAACAAGCATCAATGTGTTACAAGCTAATATATTTGTAAGACAATATTGGTAAGAGCTATTATTGACTCTGAAATTATAGGCTGTTGATATAGATTTTACTTACCAGCAATGACCTTTGTTCTAGCAGTTATTGATGGCTCACTGGGTTCCCCAATACCAGCTTTGTTCTCAGCAGTTACTCTAAATTGATACTCTACTCCTTCTGTGAGACCCTGCACTTCAAATTGAAGATCAGGTACAGTCTTCTTTGAAGCTTTCATCCACTTTACACCCTTTCTTTCCTTTTTCTCAACTATGTAACCTGTGATATCACTGCCTCCATCATCAGCTGGTCTCTTCCATTTAATTGTAGCAGTACTGCCTCCAATATTTTCCACATCTGGTCTTCCTGGAGGGCCTGGGGGACCTATAAGGAACAGAGGTTTTGTTTAGACAGATTATGCTTAAGAGATGGAATGTACATTGTTTATTATTAGCTAACAGTTTTGCTTACCATAATTATCCACCATCTTAACAGGTTCTGAATATGAAAAATCACCAACTCCAGTATGGTTGACAGCTGCTACTCGGAATGCGTATTCATTTCCTTGGATTAGTTTATTTGCAACAAAATGGCAGTCAATAACTTTTTCGGCAAGAATGGTCCATAGTAGACGGCTTGTCTCCCTCTTTTCTATAAGGTAATACTCAATTGGAGATCCTCCATCTTCACTAGGTGGTGCCCAGGCCAAAGTAACCTTTTCAGATGATATGCCACTTGTTTCAATCAGTCCTGGAGCCCCAGGAACATCCAACACTGTTACTTTGACATTCTCTTCTTTGACCCCGAATGGATTGCTTGCTGTAATAGTATACTCCCCGGACTCCTTTCTGCTTGCGTATTTGATAGATAGAGTTGAGGATGAAGGAGTAGTTTCAATCTGGCATATATCTGATGGCTTGAAATACTTTCCTCCTTTAGACCACACTGAACTTGGGGCAGGTTTGCCTAAAATACTTGTTGCTGTAATTACTATTGTGTCTCCAGCTCTGACTATAAGCCCTTCCTTCACCAAGGGGTCAATAATAATGGATGGTGCCACTGTGGATAATGAAAGAAAAGTATTATAAATAAGTATTTTATTTAAATACAAATAAGCATTTGTAAAAATAAATAAATAAATAAATAAATAAATAAATAAATAAATAAAAAAGATTTACCATATTCATCCGTGCATACAAGAGTATCTGTTTGTTCAGATGGTGGACTTATTGCTCCAGCTGCATTCTTGGCTCTGATTCTGAATTCATACTTGCAACCCTCCTGCAAGTTGTCCACAGTATATGCACACTCCACAACATTTACAGGGTTGGCTTTGACCCAGACCTTGGCAGGAAGGTCACGTCTCTCAACAATGTAACCTGTAAGCCTGTGTCCACCATCATATTGAGGTTCGGTCCATTGAAGTGTAACTGTACTTTTTGTGATGCTAATAACATCAGGTTTACCAGGAGCATCTAAAACAGGTCAAGCAGTTTGCAAATATTGTAGTATACTGTGAAATTAAATGAAGTAGAAATTGCCATTATTAATAGGCTTTACTTACCAATAGGATCCAAGGCAACCATTGGCTCAGTTGGAGGACTAGGCTTACCAACACCAGCTAGATTTATAGCCATAACTCTAAACTCATATTCCAGGCCCTCAGTTAAACCTTTTACTTTAAAGTCTTTCATTTTCAAAGGTGCTGGGTTAGCTCTTTTCCATAACATGCTGTTTCTTTCCTTGAATTCCACATGATAACCTGAAAAACACAAATTATACTGATCATGACATGATGACATGATATGACTGATCATATAGAGAGTTTTCATTTTACTTCTTTGAAATTTTTAAGTCTGAAATGTTTTAATCACCTGTAATTGGTGAACCACCCGTTTTTCGTGGATCAGACCAAGCCAAGGTTGCAGAGTCATGACGCATACTCAAGATTTGTGGAGCAGATGGAGCATCAGGGACATCTAATGGAAATATAAATGTAAATAAAAAATGTGAAATATAAATTATATATCTATATATAAGTTTATTGTGGTATTGTGGTATGATATTGGGATTTTTTCAAAGAATGCTAAATGCTCTTACTGAATGGATGCTTGGCAACCATAGCTTCAGATTTAAGACCTTCTCCAACTCCATATTTGTTTTCTGCTGAAACTCTAAAGATATATTGTGTTCCTTCATGGAGACCAGCCACTCTATAGCTGTTTGTTTCCACTGCAGAGGAAACAGTTACCCACATATTGGTAATGGAATCACGCTTCTCTAAAATGTAGTTGATAACCTCTGATCCACCATCGTCTTTAGGAGCACCCCATTTTAAGGTAGCTCCATCAGCTGTTACTTCCTTAAACTTGATTGGTCCTGTGCAAATTCCTGGTTTGCCAACAACTCTTACAAAGATAGCGGATTCTTTGGATCCCGCAGTGTTACGAAGAGAAATGGTATATTTTCCAGCATCACTTCTCTGGCAGTCTCGAATAAAGAGAGTTGTATTAACAGCAGTGGATTCCACACAAACTCTTCCGGTGTCAGTCAAATCTTCATCTTCACCCTTTTTCCATGAGACTGTTGGAACAGGTTTGCCAATAATGGGGATCTTAAGGCGCACAGTGCTTCCCTCTTTTGCGATGTAGTTCAAGTTTGGCAAATCTCGTAAATCACAGCTAGGAGGAACTACACAAAGAAATAGAAAATGTTTAAGACAATAAACAAAGGGTAAATAAGCATACATTTTCTATATTAGCCATACTTTATATACTCTTACCAATAAGATCCTTTGCCACAATAGAGAGCTCCTTCACTGGACCATCACCTGAATCATTGGTTGCCAATACCCTGTATTTGTATTCCTTGCCTTCAACAAGATCTTTACCACTATATTGCATGCTCTTGGATCTTAGAAGCTCTTTCCATTTGTTTTCACCATTAAGAACTTCAAGCACATATGCAATTATTCGACTACCACCATCACTAATTGGCTTCTTCCAAGACAGAGTGCATGAGTCTTTAGTTACTAGTAAAGCTTTGAAGTCCATAACAGGTCCAGGTTGTTCTAGAAAAAAAAAAGATTTCAAAGTCCTTATGGTACATAGTAATGGCAATATGTTTTGATATGTATATGAAAGTATTAACAATCTATTTAAAAAATGTGTTCACTCACCAGTGGCTCTGACAGCATCTGCTGTTTCACCAGGCTCACCAGTACCATACTTGTTCTGGGCCTTGACTCTAATGTAGTAAGATCTTCCAGGCTCCAGGTCCTCAATCTTGAAAAATCTTTTGTCACAGCTGGAAACCATGGACCATGCTTTTCTCTCTGCATCACGTTTTTCTACGATGTATCCTGTAATTTCACTTCCACCATCTATTAGAGGTTCATCCCACGTGATAGATGTACTGTCCTTTGTTGTCTCTTTCACCATCAGGTTTAATGGTGGGCCTGGGGTATCTGTTAAATTACATAGAAATGGCAGTGAAGAATCTCTTTTTTTATTTTCTTGTACATTTTTTTAAATGTATTTTTTCTACTGTAATGCATAAACTTACCTATAACCTTAACAACAATTGTGTACATCTTCATGCCACCAACATTATCAAGATTGAGAATGTATTTTCCTGCATCGTATCTATTAACTCTTTCGACAAAAACTGTTGTGTCAGTGTCTGTCACTTTTATAACAAGTCCCTGTCTGTCCTTTATGTTGGTGCTCATCTTGGCCCATGTGACCTTTGGAACAGGGTGGCCTTTAATTTTGGCATAAAGTTTCATTGAAACACCAGCCCGAAGCACCAATGTATCCTTTAAAATTGCATCAAGTTCAGCCTCAGGTGCAACTGGAATTAAATGAAAACAAAGTTATAGTATCTATACTATGTATAGTGTAAAATAACTTAAATGCTATTAATAAATCAATTTCAAGTCTTAAATTCATACCAAACACTTCCTTTGCAACATGTTTATCTGGAACTTCACATGGCTGACCAAAGCCAACTTTGTTCACAGCACTGACACGTAGTTGATATTCTGCTTTCTCCAAGAGTCCAGTGACAACAAAGTGTGTGTCCTGCAAGTTCTTTGGGACATTGCAGCGAATCCAGTCTTTTGTATCTGCTCTCTTGCATTCAACTAGATATCCCAAAATATCACTTCCACCATCATTGGCAGGTTTCGTCCAAGATAAGCTAATAGTGCTGTTACGTGTGCCTGTAACCTTTGGTGAAATCGGAGGCCCGGGAGGATCTGTCAGTGACAGAATTAAAAATTAAAATCAATAAATAAATACATTCAAATGTGAAAAATGTGTGACAATAACATTGTATATTGACTTACGAATAGGATCAACTGCAGCAGCAGCATTGGATGGGTCACTGGGCTTTCCTTGACCAGCTCTGTTAACTGCAGCAACTCTAAATTCATATTGAGCCCCTTCTGAGAAACCTCCAACTTCAAGTGTTCGTTCAGTTAATGGCTTCCTATTCACTTTGGTCCAGTTCATTTCTTTGATCTCACGCTTCTCTACAATATATCCAAGAATGGTAGAGTTGCCATCTTCAGAAGGTTCCTTCCAGCTTACCGTCATTTTCTCTTTTGTGATATTAGTAATGATTGGTGGATCACATTGTCCAGGAACAGCTGTTAATAGCAGCAAAATAACAGTGTAAATCCACATGACATTCCAAAACAATGGTCAGAATCAGAATACTTGATTGATCCCATAGGGAAATTGTTGGGTTGCAGTTGTTCACAGTGAAATTTAAGTGAACAATTAAAGTTAAATAAAAATAAGAAAATGTGAATAAATATACATAGTATGTTATATTATTAAGTTAAATGAAATGTGTAGCAGCAGTGAAACAAATGGCAGCAGTTCAGACAGTTCTTTCCATCCATTCATCCATCCATCCATCCATCCATCCATCTATCTATCTATCTATCTATCTATCTATCTGTCTGTCTGTCTGTCTGTCTGTCTGTCTGTCTGTCAATACGTCAAAATGAAAGAGAGATATCTTACTGAAAGGGTCTTTAGCAACAACAGGATCCGAGAGGATGGCATCGCCGGCTCCAAGTCGGTTTTCAGCTCGTACACGGAACTGGTATTCATGTCCCTTAATCAGCCTTTCCACGGAAAACTCGGTTGCATCGCGAGCGATTTTAGCAGATACCTGGGCCCAATTAGCCCGGCTCAACTCACGCTTATCCACAATGTATTTTGTAATCGGTGAACCACCATCTGCAAGTGGAGGTGTCCAGCTCAATTTTACATGATCGGAAAGGACCTCTTCTAACTTGATGGAGGCTGGTGGGCCAGGTACATCTGCATAATGGAAAGTAAATGCCAAATGAAATGTCATTAATATTAATATAACATTTCATTAAGAGGTCATGTAATGAAATCAATTAACCCGTTCAATGAACATATTTCATATCACATGTTATTTTTTCATGCTGGCAAGGGGGTGCAGAGTTTTAATAAAGAATACAGACCTAGAACTGTGAGCTGTATGTCTGCTGTCTTAGAGCCACTTGAATTTTCAGCGAGAATGGTATACAACCCGGTGTGGAGTTTTGTAACTGCAGGGAGGTTTAGACAAAATAGGTGTCTCTTTTGTGTCATCTTCATGTCCTTATCCATGCTCAAGACATTTCCATCCTTGCTCCATGTAACCTTCGGCATCGGTTTGCCATAAACTTCAGCTTCAAGGCAGATGTCTGACCCGGCTTTCTGTGGCGCCATCTTCTTCATCTGTATTGCCAGTTTTATTCTTGGAGGAACTGTGAAGAGTAAAATGGATAAGGAATATAAAAATGTATTACTGTACTCAGACCTGAAAAATACATTGTAGAAAATAACAAAAAACAAATCGAAAGAAACCCACCATTCTCTGCTGACACCAGAATAGGATCACTGACTTCAGATGGCCTGCTAAGGTTAATGGCTGTTTTTGCAATAACCCTAAATTGATACTGGGCACCCTCATCTAATCCAGATACAGTGTATTCTTCCCGGGGTACGTTCTGACTGCTTGTGTTGCATCGCACCCATTTGTCTCCAGGAACCTTCAAGGCTTCAACATAGTATCCAATGATCTTGCTTCCACCATCGTGCTTTGGTTTAGCCCAAACCAGTGTGACTTTATTTTTGGTTACATCAAGTACCTCTGGTTTACCTGGAGCATCTGTATTGGTATTGTTGAAAGCATTTTTTAGAATAACGTAACACATTAATAACAATAATTACAATAAAATAATAAAATTAGCAAAAGATTTTTGTGGACCTACCCACTGGTGTTCTTGCAGTGAAAAATTCAGTCTTTGCACTTGGTTTGCCCTGTCCTGCACGGTTAATAGCAGATACTCTGAACGTGTATTCCAAACCTTCAATTAGACCAGCACAAGGATATTCAGTCGTTCGTACAACTGAATCATTCGCCTTAACCCACAAGAGACTATTCCTCTCTTTTCGCTCAATGTAATATCCAGTAACTGGACTGCCACCATCTGACTCAGGCTTATCCCAAGCCACAAACATGCAGTCCTTGTTAATTTTCGTAATGCGACAGTTCAAAGGTTCTCCAGGAACATCTGTAAAAAAAAATGCACAGTTGGCATGATGTTTGCTTTGCTAACAATTATAATAATCACAAACAATGAGCTTGCTTTCGACTTACCAAATGGGAATTTAGCTACCATCCTTTCAGATGTAATGGGCTCAGAAATTCCAAAACGGTTCTCTGCACGAACACGGAACATGTATTCCTTTCCAGGAACAAGTTTTCCAAGTCGACAACCCGTCTTGCCACAGCTGGAAACAGCAGTAACCCAATCACCTCTGCTCACATCACATTTCTCAACCATGTAGTTAGTGATATTGCTACCACCATCTTCAAGTGGTTTGTCCCAAGACAGTGTGCAGGCATCTGAGTCAATGTCACTAATTTCAAATGGTGGCTGAGGTGGTCCAGGAATATCTGCAAAAAACATTATCTTGTTAGTTTCTGTTCATTGTTTGAATGCTGAAAAGCACGGAAGTAGCACTAAGCAATCGTGAAACTGATTCTACAAAATAGATTGTATAAATAATAAATGAAATAACATATAGTGTAACATACACTGCACTACTGTATATTCCACCCATCTTTATTCTGTATACCATATTTTCCGGACTATAGGCCGCTATTTTTTTTCCCATGCTTTGAACGCTGCGGCTTAAACAATGAAGCTCTAATTTATGGATTTTTCCTGGGGTTCTCCCAAGCTTCATGCCAAAAAACTGAGCCCCATAACATTAGACCAATGAAATTGACGGACGGGTTAAGGTGAACCAATGAAACTGTTTATATTAAATCAGATGCGCTCCCACTGAATCGGGCCGCACCACATCATAAATATGGATGAGGTTCCTCTGACGTTTGACCTGCCGCTCACTCGGACTGTCAACAAGAAATGTGGATCATTCGTCAAGCTGAAAACAACCGGGTATGAAAAACGCACTTCACCTGTGTTCTGAGCTGCACGGCATCGGGAGAAAAGCTTCACCGATGGTGATTTTTAAACGCACGACGATACAAAAAGATAAACTCTCGAGAGAAATAGTTGTGAAAGGAAGAAGGAAGACAGTAAACAATTACTTTCTTGGTAGGCTACTGTTTAGATACAAGCCGTGTTACAGACACTGTCTTTCATTAAAGCCTGTGTAAAGTTCATTAGTTTCAATGAAGGCACATGTGGCTTATAGACAGGTGCAGCGTATTTATGTTTAAAATAAAAATCTTTGTCAATTTCAGTGGGTGCGGCTTATATTTGGGTGCGCTTAATAGTCCAAAAATGACGGTATAATGTATCATACAACATTCATACTTAACTACATTGTCATTTGAGCATATTATCTCACGACGTCAATGCACAATCTTTGCACAGTATATTGTATTATACTATATATATATATATATATATATATATATATATATATATATATATATATATATATATATATATATACATTATTACCTACTGCACCGTTTTTATTACCTACTGCATTATTTACCCTCGCCCATGTACATACCCATACCATTATTTATCATACCCTTATTTATCACACCCCTATTTGTTTATTGTGAATAGGCCACTTATGTACTTCTGGTTAGATGCTAACTGCATTTAATTGGCTCTGTACATGTACCATGCACAATGACAGTTAAGTTTAATCTAATTTAATCTAATCTAATACAGTTACCTACTTATAGTGAACATAACTATATATTGCCATTCAGAGTTTAACACCTTGAAAACACCTTGCACCTGGACTTTCTCTTTATAGACTTTTTCTTGTTTTGCGCAATTCCTTTTTTTTTTGCTCAATTGCACAACTGACACTTTAACACTTGGCTAGCACAGCACATGGACAATTAGCAACAGTCACACTGGGATACTTTAAATCTGGTCTACTGTCAATATCTATGTCATATACATACTCATCCCTTACTGGCTAATTATTGTATTTATATATTATAATGTAATGATATAAATTATAAATACATTGTATACTTTACCTTTAATGACAATTTTCAAGTCTTGTTCCACCTTTCCTGTGCTGTTTTCTGCCACAAGGCTATATTGACCACTATCTGTCCTTGAGACATCTTTGATGATGAGAACACACATGTTCTGGGATTTGTGTACTGCCAGGCGGCTTGAGGAGACCACGTTATCTTCTCCTCGCTTCCACTGACACACAGGTGCTGGTTTGCCCGATACCAGAGCCTCAACTCTTACTTTTGCCCCTGCTTTTGCAGTGACAAGCTCCGGCATGACAACCTTGGGTTCCACTAGAAAACAAACATCAATTTTGTTAATACAGTCAATTTTATCTGCCCAATTGCTTTAGATTAATTTTGAATACAACAACTTACACATTTGTTCTTTAATCTCATATGCTTCTTTGGTTTCAGTGGGAATACTAGCACCCATGGAATTGCGTGCAGCTACTCTGAAGCGATATTTCCTTCCCTCCTTCAGGCCCGCAACAGAGATAAATAAACCTTTAACAGTGGTATATGGTGTCCATTCTTTCTTTTCCTCCTTTACTTCCTCCTCCTTCACTACTGGTGGTGGTGGGGGCGCAGGCTCAGCACCAGGCTCCACCGCAGTTTCAGCTACCACTAGTTCCCTAATTTTGGGCTCAGGAATCTCAAGGTATTCAATAATGTAGCCATCAATCTTAGCTCCACCATCCCTCATTGGCTTCACCCAGCCCACCTTAGCACTGTTTTTAGTAATCTCCAAAACGTCAACTTTTTGTGGTGGGTCAGGTTTACCTAAGAACAACAAATAATTAAAAAACAATTCTAGCCATCCTTATAACTTTCAAAATGTTTTAATTTACATGATACTTACTGATAGGGTCAGAAGCAAGATATGATCTCTGTGTGGCATTTGGAACCCCTGGACCATACTCATTCACTGCTGTAACTCTGAAGTTATATTCAGTTCCTGGTACAAGATTGCTGACTTGAAAGGTTGTTTTCTCAATACTAGATTTAACTGTTGCCCAAGTCTTGCGATCGATTTCGCGCTTTTCAACAATATAATGAGTTACTTGACTGCCACCATCATTTTCAGGTGGGGACCATGACAGGTTGCAAGATACCGTTGTGATGTCTGTGGCCTCCAGACCAACAACTGGTCCAGGTGTGTCTGAAAAAAAACATTAGAAAAAAACCTTGGTGAAATCTCATTCAAAATAAAACAAGTGTTAACGTTATGGAAGAACGTTTTTTTTCAACTTACCAAGTACTTTAACATTTATAAATACAGCTTTTTCCCCCGCTGAGCTTGTTACAGTCAGTGAGTATTTGCCTGAGTCATCACGGGTGGTATCAGGGATGACAAGGAATGTCATTGTGTCAATGAGGTCCACATGACCTTTCTTGACCACGTTATCGATTCCCATTCTTCTCCACTGCACCCTGGGAGGTGGGCGTCCCCTGACAGTTGCAACTATTCTTATTGGGCAGCCAGCTCTAACAGTAAGACCTTTCCTAAGCTCAGCATCCAAAGAAACTTCAGGGGCCTCTGTTTGAGAGAATATCAAACATACACACACACACACACAAACATACAAATGAGTTACAAGTTACATATATAAATCTATTTAAATAGGAATGGCTGGTGATAGTTCAGACTATCTCACCAAATATCTCTCGTGGAGAAACAAGTCCCTCAAGATTAGTTGGTTGGCTCAAACCAATCTGGTTTTGCGCAGAAACACGGAATTCATATAAAAGTGTCTCATCCAGGCTTGTGACTGTGAACTCTGTTCCACTTAACTGGGCAGCAACGTTGCACCTCTTCCATCCTTCATCTCCCTTCTTGCCTGTACCCTTGGCTCGGAGCTCAACTACATACCCAATGAGTGGAGCACCTCCAAAATGTGTAGGCTTTGTCCATCCAAGAGTTATTGATGTCTTTGTACTATCAGTCACCTTTAAGTTTCCAACAGGACCAGGAGGCCCTACAATACAAGAACAGGTATTAAATCAAGAATTTATTTTTACAATAAGTAGACAAGTAGATATGTAGGAAAATATTATATTGAACTGAACATACCAACAGGATCTTTTGCAGTATATGTTCTGGATGGTTTGCTTGCATCACCAACTCCAATCTCGTTCTCAGCCTTTACTCGGAATTGGTATTCATGATTAGGCAACAATCCTGTTACAGTCAAACATGTATCGCTAATAAGAGATTTAGTAACCGGTGTCCATCTAATTCCATGTTCTTCTTTCTTTTCGAGAATATAACCAGTGATGGGTTTTCCACCATCATTATCAGGAGAGCACCATACAACTGTCATTTCATCTTTTGCAACTTTGGTCACTTCAGGTGCATCCGGTGCACCAGGTCTGCTGAACTGGGTCCTTGCAATAATAGACTCGGTTTGTACAGAAGGTCCAGTGCCCATCTTGTTCTCTGCCCTTACCCTAAAGATGTACTCCTTTCCCTCGGTTAGATGAGTTACATTTGCAGTTGTTTTTATAACAGCAGAAGAATAAATTGACCAGACACCTCTCTTTGTCTCACATTTTTCAATGATGTAGTTATAAATTTCACATCCACCATCATCCTCTGGGACTTCCCAGTCCAACTTGCATCTGTCCACAGTGATGCCTGACACCTTGAGATTTCGAATAGGTCCAGGTCGGTCTAAAACTTTTACTTTAGCTACAGCAGTACAGCTTCCAGCAGCATTAGTTGCAGTGACAGTATATTTTCCAGTATCTGATCGCTTGGAATTTGTAAGCAGGAATTTAGAGAAGTTAGTGCCAGTTTCAACCTGTAGTCGAGGACTTCGATTGATGTCTCCAGTGTCACCTTCTTTAGCCCATTTGACATCTGGATGTGGTTTGCCTTTAATCTCAGCCTCAATTGGAATAGAATCTCCGGCTTTAACTACCAAAGCACCAGCCAACTTGACATGTATCTCAGGAACTGCAAGTTCCTCCTTAACAAGAACTTCAGCTGTAGTCACCCAGTTGCTCTCTCCTCCTTCATTCTTTGTTTGTACTCTAAACTGATATATTTGGTTTTCTATGCATCTGTCAGCCATAAAATATGTCTCTTTAATAGCCCCTTTGTGAAGTCGTTCCCATTCTTCAGCTTCTTTTGGTTTCTTTTCCACATGATAGGCGAGGTTGCGGCTTCCACCATCGTATTCTGGCTTCTTCCATTTAAGAAAGACGAAGGTTTTTCCGATTTCACTAATATGGAAATTCTCTGGCTCACCAGGTTTCCCAACTGGGTCCACAGCAAGGACTGCTGTTTTTGTTTCTGTGGTTGGCCCTGCACCAATTTTGTTCTCGGCGCTAACACGGAAGAGGTATTCACAGTTCTCAACAAGTGGAGCCTTAATAACACGTTTGGTGCAATCGGATGAAATAATCGTCCATCCCCTTTGACTAGGTTGACGGCTCTCAATTATGTAATTTGTAATTTCAGTGCCACCATTGTCTTCTGGATTTTCCCAAGACACCATGCAGGAATCCTTGGTCGCATATGAAACCTTCAGGTTCTGGCAAGCTCCAGGAATGTCAATAACATTAACAACGATTGTAGCATTTGCTGAACCACTGCTGTTTTTGGCTTGAATTGCATATTTTCCATAATCTCCTCTGACAGCATCCTGAATGACGAGTTCAACATGTGGAAAGTTGTTAATCAACTCTGTACGCTTGTCTCTGCCTAAAGCTCTCGCATCCTTAGTCCATGTGATTTCAGGATCTGGTCTGCCTTTCACTCGGGTGACAAGGCTAATGATCTGTCCTGCCCGAACTGTTACAAGGTCGCGGCAAGCAACATCGACAGTAACCTCTGGAGGAACAAGAATGTCTTTGGCAAGTACCGTCTCTGTTAGCTCTCGTGGCTCTCCATCTCCAACTTTGTTAGATGCTCTGATACGGAATCTGTACTCTGTGCCTTCAACAAGTCCTGGGACTCTAAATGCACATGGCTTGATGAGGTCTTTGTTGATTCTGTCCCACTGTGCAGATCCCGATTTCTGGCATTCAATAACATAGCCTAAAACAGGGCTACCACCATCTCTGTTAGGTTTGATCCACACTAAATCTGCATATGACTTGCTCCAGTCCTTCAGTCTTATGTTACTTGGCGGTCCTGGAGGAGCAATTGGGCGTGTGGCTTTCATGTGATCCGAAGGATAGGAAGGTTCACTTACACCAGCAACATTTTCAGCAAAAATGCGGAATTCATAGACGTTGCCCTCAAAGAGACCAGAGACCCTATAGCGAAGATCCAAGACTGGTATTTTATTCACACGAATCCATTTACCGGTCATCTCCCTGCGTTCCACAATGTAGCCACTAACTGGACTTCCACCATCAGTTTCTGGTGCCGTCCATGACAACGTCACAGCATTTTCTGTGATATCAGCACATGTTGGTGGCCCTGGAGGACCTGGTGGATTAAACATATGCCTGGCAACAGTTGGAGGAGTTTCAAGAGCAGCACCAATGCCAATCTTGTTCTCAGCACGAATGCGCACAATATATTCACGGCCCTTCTCTAAACGCGGCACCTTAGCTTTGGTGCTGGTACTTCCAGAACTCACAACAGACCATGGCTCCCATGTCTTCTTCACATCCTTCTTTTCAACAATGTAGTTCATCAACGGTGTGCCACCATCATCCTGAGGTGGACGCCATTGGATAGTCATGTGATCAGGAGTGACATCAAGGATATTGACAGGTCCAAGCGGAGGACCGGGAAGATCAAGAACTGTTACGTGAAGAGCAACTGACTTGCTTCCAGCAGGATTCGAAACAGTGAGTATATATTCTCCGCTGTCAATCCTTGCAGAATCGGCAATGTTTAGAACTGTTGAAGTTCCGTCGATATCAATCTTGTATTTGCCCTCTGTTTTCAGCTCGTTGCCATCACTTAGCCATTTGGGTGTTGGAATTGGTATTCCTTTCATTACTGCAGGAAGCACGATTGTGGTTCCAGCCTTTACAGTAAGACCCTCAATGAGCTTCACGTCCACTTCAATAGATGGTGCCACTGGAAAAAAAATATATATTGGTAAATACGAGTGGTGGACAAAGTACACAAAACCATGTACTTGAGTAAAGGTCGAGATACACAAGGTAAAATATTACTCCAGTAAAAGTGACCCTTTACACTTTCACTTGAGTAAAAGTACAAAAGTGTTTGCCTTCAAATGTATTTTTAAATGAAATGTACTATGATTTATTATGGCTATAATGTTCCTATTATCATCACAAGACTCTTTACTTAATCAACTTATTTTATGTGAAAAAACTAATGTTTCTCGAGCACAACAGTCTATTAATAGAATGATATTAATGAGGCAAACACTGATTGATATCTATTAATATTATTATGAGCCCAAACCTGCTCTTCAACTACTTAAAGAGAAATCATGCAAATAAGCCCCATGTGTTGTGGCAAGTTAGCAGAGTTTCTTCAATAATTTATTCCTCTCTAAATCTTCTGCTTGCTGTTGAACTGAAGCTGAAATGCATGTTGGTGATAAGTAGATACCACCAACCTCCAATCGAAACAAGTTCAAAATAGAGTGTGTGCACTCGAACCTGATTGGTGGCTTGCTGTGTAGTGAAGTTAAAGTGAAAGTCTCCCCAAATGGAAATACTTTATTAAGTACAGATATGTGAAAAAGCTACTTAAGTAAAGTATTAAATTATATTTACTTTGTTACTGTCCACCAATGTTAAAAAAATGGTAACAAAATGTTTTATAAAAGTTAACGCTATAGAAGCTGTTGTGCAAATTTGTGTCAAATGTATTTTTTTCAAATACAAGGAAAATTAAACATTTCCACCTCTGACTGTGTTGAATGAAAAACATCTTTACACAACGTTGTAACTGTATTGATTTATGTTAAAGTTTCTTTCGGCTTCTCCCGTTAGGGGTCGCCACAGCGGATCCTCCGCACGTTTGATTTATGTATTACTGTATTGATTTATGTATTAAGCATAATACCTAAAATATTCTAAAAGTCTAGTTATGTTATCAGATCAAAATCACTAAATAATCATATAAATCTTACAAGTCTTCTCCTGGCAAGTGATCGGTACACTGGTATCTGGTCGGCTAATTCCAATTGCATTTTGGGATTTTACACGGAATCGGTAGGTCTTTCCTTCTACAAGTCCAGTGACATGACAAGCAGGGTCCCTGACAGTTTTGAAGGTGACCCAATCAGTAGTTCCTTCTTCTTGATGTTCAACAATAAATCCAGTGATTTCACTTCCACCAGTGCGATCAGGCCACTCCCATTGTAGCCATACTTCTGTTTTTTCTGCATCGGTGTGGTGCAAATTCTTGGGAGGACCAGGAGGATCTGGAGACAAGAAAAGATATTGGGTTTTGTGCTAAATGCATAATTTAATGCTTACATTTCCTTAATGGTTTTGTTTTAAATATTTTAAATGGTAAAATGGCTGAGATCAATTCATTTAGTTCCATCTAAAAAGTAACTAAATCCATAACCTTAGACATAGTAATACTATATTTGTATTTCTTTATAGTAAATGAAAATATTCTTATATGCTCAAATTATAATACTTACAGAGAGGATCAACTGCTTTTGTAGGCTTGCTGGTTTTAATATATGCACTCCTTCCAAACTGATTCTCAGCTGCCACACGGAAAATATACTGAACACCCTCTATTAGGTACAAAGCCATTAGGCTAGGCTTCTTGGATGAAGCACAGACTGGCACCCAGTTATTAGCTGCAACATCTTTTTTCTCCACAACATAGTGAGAGATCACAGCACCACCATCATCTTCAGGTTTTTGCCAGGTTAGATAAGCTGACTCGCTTGTAACTTCAGAGACAGTAAGCTTTCTTGGCGGTCCGGGTTTATCTATGTTGCAAAAAAAAAGAAATATATACAATTTTTTTACATTTAGAAGAAAACAAACTTGTATGTACATCATGTAAATATTTATTGATTTACAAACTGCATACCAAGAACAAGCACAGCGCATGTTGCTGTCTTGGAGCCTGCTGCATTCTGAATGGCGATAGTGTAGTTTCCACTGTCGGCACGAGTACATTTCTTTATATGCAATTTACTTCCACTTGCTGTTACTTGAATTACACAATGAGCGGGAACATCTTCACCATTTTTCTTCCAAGAAACAGTGGGAATTGGGATGCCCTTAATCACAGCACTTAGTGTGATATCTGTTCCAATCATAGCCAGATGATCCCGAGACATATTGGCATCTAGCAACAGCTCTGGCTCCTCTGTAAGTAAAAAGAAGATGGGAGTGTTTAGGGATATTCAAGACTGCCATACTGTCATCTATTTCAGAAATAACTTAATAAAACAAAATAAAATACCAAGTCTGTCGTGCACTTTAACCGGGTCCTTTACGTAAGCAGGCTCAGATTTTCCAGCTGCATTTACAGCCATAATCCTGAAACGGAATTCTTTACCCTCAGGCAAGTTCTTTACAACAAAATTGGTGTCAGGGCACGACTCTGGTGTCACGTTGGCCTGCAGCCAATCAATGGCGCCAGGCTTCTGATACTCGATAAGGTATCCAAAGAGTTTGCCTTTGCCATCATGGCGGGGAACGCGCCATGACAGACTCACGGAATCCTTTGTTTTGTCAACTGCCTCAGGTAGAACAGGCGGGCTAGGCAAAACTGCGAAAGTAAAAATGTGATAAAAGGAATTACAATGCAAAGAATATGTCAGAAGGTATTTCCTGTCGACTAAAAACATACGAAATAGCATATTATATAGAATATTTTAAACAGTGTCCTATTTAAATGACTGACAATGAACAGTTTTTATTGTTGTAATGCATATTGTTTTAATTTTTAATTTTTATTATTTTTTTTTATTTTATATATTTTTTTAAATTAATTATTTTCTATTTTTCATGTTTTCATGTTTATGTACACTAATGTTTAGGTGTTAAAAAAAAAAACATTTATACAGTCCTAACAAAATGTACACGTTGCTTAGACTACCCAGGAGTCTTAAAAAATGGTAACTAGTATTGGGTAGTATACTGTAATTTGTTAATAATTTAAGTACGTGATTTAGCAAAACAGAGCAATTTCTGTACCATACTAAATAAACTATGCAATATATATATATATATATATATATATATATATATATATATATATATATATATATATATATATGTATGTGGCAACGGGCCTGTGGACGATCACCGAGTGAAGAGCAGAGCATACACTGCTATGTTTGTGTGCAAAATTTAAAAAAAAATCGCAAGTCGAACCATTGTCAATTAAATATAAATATTAACGCTGGCCATGAGCATTAGTACCTTCCTGAGCTCCATTAGTCTAAAACAAATTTTTTCTTATTGCAATTTTTTGCAATTGGTTGGATTGCTATTAAGCTTGCTGTTCATGCATTTTCTTTACAAATTTGAAAGGATAACTTGAACATACCGATAGGATCCTTGGCTAGGATAGGCTTAGAAGGAGGGCTTGGGTCTCCACTACCAATTTCGTTCTCTGCTGTGACACGGAATTCATATTCACAGCCTTCGATGAGATCTTGCACTCTGTACTGGGTAGCTGGGTAGATGGGATCTCTAGTTGCTCTGGACCATCTCTTAGCAGTTGGCTCCTTCTTTTCTAAGTAGTAGTTGGTAATGGGCTTGCCACCATCACGAGGACGGTTCCAGAGCACCAGGGCTGAGTCATGGTATACTTCTCTAACTGTTGGCTCTTCAGGGGCCTCAGGTACTCCTAAAAAAGGTAAATATTAAAATTGCCCCTCATTAAAATGTTCAACAGAACAATTTCTAAAGAATATGTCCATAAACAAACACATTTCATACTGAAAAGATCTTTGGCCTTTATTTCTTCAGACTCCAATGGGTCACTGATGCCATACAAATTCTCTGCACTGATTCTCAAGATATATACACGGCCTTCCACAAGCTTAGGCACTTTGCAGGTGGTTTTTGTGGAAGCAGCCGTTACAGTGATCCACATGTCTCTGTTGGAATCTCTCTTTTCAATTATATAGTTGGAAATTTCACAGCCACCACTGTCAAGAGGAGGCTTCCAAGAAATGACCATATGATCTCTGTGAACTTCATCAAATATAACTGGACCTTCAGGCGGTGATGGGCGGTCTGAAATGTGTATAGTAAAAGATCATTAATAATATGTTTTACAGTAAAATAAAGGGAATATAAATATCCTTGTTTATATATCTATGTATATAAAATATGATAGCATAAAAAAAAATCCATACCAACAACAGTGACATTGCAAGTGCCTTTGCGGGATCCTGTACAGTTTTCAACCGTAACACAATATTTGCCACTGTGTTCACGCTGAGCCTTGATAATGCCAAGGCACATGGTAGTAAGAGTGCTCTTGAACTGAATATGTTTATCTGCCTTGAGCTCCTCGTCATCTCTTGACCATATAACTGAAGGGGCCGGCTTGCCTGAGTAGCGTCCTTGCAGAGCAAAGCTATCTCCAACACGAGCAATGATTTTGTCACGGAAGTCTACTTCGATCGTTGGGGGTTCTGCAATAAATCACAAGTAATTAATAAACTCCACACAAAAGACTATTTCTATGATAATATACACATGCATACACTTTCTTGTAAGAACCGGTTTTCCTACCAAGTTCATCTTTGCAGATGATTGGTTTGGTGCAGAAGGATGGCTTGCCCTGACCAATCTCGTTGACTGCACTCACACGGAATTCATACGTCTCACCCTCCCGGAGACAATCATATGTGAATTTCCTGTCCATCAGTTTTTCTTTGGTCAATCTCATAAACTTGTCCTTGCCAATCATTCGGGCCTCTAATACGTAGGAAATCACATCACTGCCACCATCATTCTTTGGTGGCTTCCATGTTAAACTAACGTAGTCTTTAGTGATAGCAGTGACCTCAATTTCCTCTGGACGGTCTGGTACGCCTGATGAAAAAAAGTAATATTTTAAACTTATATTTTACATGCATTATTTATGTATTCAGTATAATAAGCCACGTAAATGTAGAACAACTTACTTAGACGTTCCTTGATGACAATTTCGCATGCCGTTTCACGGAATGGTCCAAGTCCCACTGCATTTTCAGGTGCAACTCTGAAGAAGTATGCTTTTCCTAAAGTAAGATTATCAACAACAGCGTTTTGTCGAGCAGCATTATAAGAGCATGCTGTCCATGCTTTGCGTTCAGCTTCACGCTTCTCAATTAGGTAGTTAGATATTGGTGAGCCGCCATCTTCGTCTGGGAAGAACCATGTCAATTTGCAGGAGTCAGTACTTAGATTGTCTGCTATGAAAGGTATACCAACTGGACCAGGAACATCTGGGGATAGGAATAAAATGCAATATGTATTTTATTTTTATTATTATTTTATTTATTTATTTACAGGAAATTCTAAATCCTCCCTACTTACCAATAACATCAACAATGACAGTCCTCTTGACTTCTCCGCCAGCATTCTTTGCCGTTAGAGTATAAACTCCTTTTTGACTTCTAATGCAATTCTTCATGACTAAGGAGGTGCTGATTGACGTAGTCTCGACAACAGCCTCTGGTGGAACGGCTCCGCCGTCTCTGTTCCATGTGATTTCCGGTGCAGGCTGGCCTGAGACATATGCTATGAGGCGAATCACACCACCTGCATGAATAACAATCTTCTCTTTCATTGAGACATCCAGGTCAAGTTCTGGGGCAACTGGGATATAAAAACAAACATGTTACAAATAAAAACATTATGAAATGCGTAATGAAAATATGTAAAATGACATAAAAAAAAAAAGTATTTTGCTACAACGTACTTATTTTTTCCTTCATTTCAAGAACTTCAGCAACTTCTCCCGGTTCGCTCAGTCCAGCAGCGTTCAATGCCAAAACTCTAAACTTGTAAAATCCATTCTGTTTCAGCCCAGTGATTACAAATCTGGTTCCCCTGATTTCTTTTTCTTTGGCCTAGAATAAAATAGAATAAATAATATAAACACTTAACAATAATAATAAAAATGTTGAACATAATTTTCGAAGACATATATAATATAATATATAATATAATCTCTCTCTCTCTCTCTCTCTCTCTCTCTCTCTCTCTCTCTCTCTATATATATATATATATATATATATATATATATATATATATATATATATATATATATATATATATATATTAGGGATGCACCGAAATGAAAATTCTTGGCCAAAACCGAAAACCGAAAAAGAGGAAAGCAAGGCCGAAAACCGAAACACCGAAAGAAATTATGCCGATTATTATTACCATTACATTTATGGCTATGACTGTGTACTAACCTTACAAAAATCAAGGCATTTCAATTTTTGTTTCAAAAAATAAATCAATTACAAATTATGAAAATATTTATTTATAGCACATTGCAAAAATGCACAGGATAAAATAAATTAAAATTCTAACTTAAATGTTTAACTTAAATGCACTCATGTGTACATTAAATAATAATGTACAGGCCCTCTGGCCTGCTGAAAGGTTGAAATTAAATATGTTCTTTCATAAAAACAAAGTGCATTCAGAACAAGTGCAACTGCTCAAAGATACAACAATAAACACTATCACTGGGAAACTTCCTGCCTTTTTAAAAACGTCCGCCACAGACGGAGTGCGCATGCTCGGAGGGGTTTTGCTTTTCTGTGCTGCGTTCATCTCATATGTAGCATAGCGATCGGGATGTTTGGATTTCAGGTGATAAATTAAACCCGACGTGGAGAAAGTTTTTGCAGACGCACCCCCTCTTGAAATTTCAATTACATGTTTTGCAAACCGCTATCCGCGGGTCTTCCTCAGATATACTGAAATACGTCCACACCGACAAGCACGTGCAGGCAGCGGTTTCTGTTTGCGTCATCACAACAAAAAATGCACTTTTGGGCCATTTTCGGCCGAATATTCGGTGCATCCCTAATATATATATATATATATGTGCACATTTTCTTTTCCTTTACTGCTGTAACAGAAATTTCCCCACTGTGGGATAAGTAAAGATAAATCTTATCTTATCTTATAACATATTACAATGGTGTTTTAGTGGCAGGTTACAAAAATGAAAAGAAAAATCCTTAGATTACCGGATTAAAGTTGTTGCAATACAAGAATAACGTCGAAATTATAAAAAAAAAGGTTTAAATATTTTGAGAATAAAGTCATAGCAGTACGAGATTAAAGTCGAATTGTGAGAAATTGTTGCTTTTGTATATAAAATTGATAAAAAATAGAAAGCGTCATAAAGGCAATGTAATGTAATACATTTTCAATATAATGTAATGTAATACATTGAAAAAAATTAGATCAAATATACATAAAATATTTTTTAAAAAAGATTAGCGATTTTAACAAACCTTAACCCAAGCCTCGGTGCCTTCCTCTTTGTATTCAACATAGTACCCAATAACCCTTGAGCCTCCATCTTTTAGAGGTGGAATCCATTCCAAGTCAACTGTCGTATTTGTCCAGTCAGTAACTTTGGGGGTTGGTGGTGAAGGAGGAGCTACAGAAACAGAAATATATTACTCTAAAAATATCAGGAGTTTAAATTGTGGTTCTGGCAAGTTATTAATGTTCGGCTTAATCTTAACGTTCATGTGTTCAGGTTAATTGTTTCTTTTGAGGAAGGTATCTGCCCAGTGAATAAATGTACATGTAAATGTAGCTGCTCACCAATTGGATCCCTGGCAACTGTCAGGTCAGATGGTAAACTTGCAGGTCCGCACCCAGCTGCATTGATTGCAGTGACACGGAACAGGTACTGAGATCCTTCAATGAGTCCTGTG
Source organism: Silurus aristotelis (assembly GCF_946808225.1). Classification (NCBI taxonomy): domain Eukaryota; kingdom Metazoa; phylum Chordata; class Actinopteri; order Siluriformes; family Siluridae; genus Silurus; species Silurus aristotelis. The sequence goes on from NC_139576.1 coordinate 6,368,280, forward strand.
ACTTTGTAAGACACACCAAAAGGCATGGGCCTGACTGGATCACGGGTGACTCTGTTCCAGCGCTTCGATGTTGTCTCTTTACGCTCAAGCCAGTACCCAGTGATTGGACTGCCACCATCTGTTTCTGGCTCTTCCCAGTTTACAGTAATGGAATCCATTGTAATACTTGATAGTGTTGGCTTCTCGCATTGTCCTGGAACAGCTATAAAAAGGATGTAATATATAATAAGTAGGGCTGTCAGAATTAACGTGTTAATAACTCAGTAATGCAAATTCATTTTAACGGCACTAACTTTATTAATGCGCGATTAATGCATTTCTGTTTGACTATTTTTATTAAAAATATAAATAAATATGTGAGGTAAACTTAAAACCTTTAACACATAACACACTTATTCATTACTCTTTTTTTACTTAGATATAAAAAAAATAAAAAAAATTGTTTTTAATCATTAAACATTTGTTTTACTGATGTGCCAAGTCTCAAATCAGCACCAAAATCTGCCTTGATGCACACATCCAGCAATTAAAACCGTCCGTGTGGAAACATAGCAAAAGTTCTGTTTGGTGTCCTGATGATTTATAAAACACCATATTTACTTTAAAACATTTACAAGAATATTCTCCTTCATGCTCTATAGTGAGTTTGGTTTCACTATTAATAAACATACATTTGCATGAAACATCCATATTTGTCCATGCTCATATTGTTCAGAGAATTAAAAACATGAAAAGTAGTAATTTAAGCTACGTTTAGAACAGATAAAAATGTGCGATTATTCGCCATTTACCTCATGGCAATCATGTGATTAATCGCGATTTAATGTTTTAATCGATTGACAGCCCTAATTATAATTTATAACATAGTAAAATGTTGCTAATGAATATCTCAAGAATTCTGTTGAAAACTTACCGAATATATCTCTTGCAACCTCTGGTTCACTGTCAAGAGGATTACCAACTCCATATTTATTCTGTGCCCTGATGCGGAATATATACTCATGACCAGGCATCAGGCCCTCAATTGTAAACACACGTTCTTTGGGTGCCCCTGGGACCGGAATCCACGTTTTTCTGTTGGCAACTCGTCGCTCTATGGTGTAGTTAGTAATTTTGGAGCCACCATCATCTTTTGGCGGTAGCCATGAGATGGTAATATTTTCGGCATGAATCTCCTCAAACTTGATTGGTGCAGAAGGTGGTCCAGGTAGTCCTAGAACATTTTTAAATGTGATTCATTACAGAAATGTTAAAAAACCTACAGTCACATAATTGTGTGGTAATCCAAATAGGCAATAATGTGCCATTCGAAAGCCATACCTAGAACATTAAGTCTCATCTCTTTGGAGACCTTGCCTAAACTGTTGCTTGCAGTGAGTGTATAGAGGCCAGTGTCTAAGCGGTTGCTTTGCTGGATCAGGAGAGTGCAGCTGTCATCGGTCACAAGCTTATTGATATGCTCGTCGTATTCTACATCAACCTTGTCGTCACTTTTGTGGGGTGGTGCCTTCTGCCAGGTGAGGGTGGGGAATGGGCATCCTTTGATCTTAGCAACAATGCTAATGTCTGTAGTCTGCTCAGCTTCCATGAACTCTTCAAGCTCAATGGAAGGTGCCCCTAGAAGAAAGAAAGCATTTGTTGCATGAGCTGAATGCCATTCTTACTCTTGTAATGCTAAGACATTTGAATAATTATTTTAAATGTTCCTGTAGCAAAAATTAGAAATCCATATGATTCATTTGCACAATGCTGAGGTGTTTCTACTATAGTTCATTAATTGCTAACATTAGATATTTTAGGTCATGCCTTGCTACATGAATTTCTCTTTGCATGTATGCATTTTACACACTTGACTGGTCCTTAACGATGACGGGTCCTGCAGTAGAAGATGGTCTACTTGCACCAGCCTCATTTACAGCTTTGACACGGAATTCATACTCAGCACCCTCGTTAAGGTCCTCCACTTTGAAGGTAGTGGTATCAATGTCACGTCGATTGCACTGTCTCCAAGACTCTTTCTGCTCCCCACTAGAATCCCACCAAAGTCGTTCAACGTTGTAATGTGTTACAGGTGATCCACCATCATTTTTGGGTGGCTTCCACGTTAAAGTCACTGTTCCTTTGGATACGTTGAGGATTTTGACTCTTGTGGGTGGATCAGGAGGATCTGCAAATAAACAGTTTTTTAACTAAACAGTCCCTGAATACTTCATGACAAATTAGTTTATTAGCGAAACAATAAACCAATATACTCACGGATGGGATCCTTTGCTTTTGTCCTTTGGAAAGTTTGCAGAGGAGGTCCAATACCAAAGCGATTCTCAGCCCGAATGCGGAACAAGTATTCTTGTCCCTCAGCAAGGTCTCCGACTACCAGAGACTGGCTAGCACAGGCTGGGTTGACCTTTGTCCAAGCTTTTCCTTCAATTGTCTTCTTCTCAATGTAGTAGCTCTTGATTCTCTCACCACCATCATTATCTGGAGGCTTCCATGTAAGCCTGCATGTACTTCTTGTGATGTCAGTGATTTTGAGGTCTTTAGGAGGCCCAGGTAAGTCTGAAAAAAGAAAAAAAACGTGTTTAACGGACAGTTTTTTTCTTTCATCTGCAAAGTTTTGCTTACCAAAAGTTATCCAGCTTACCAAGTACTGTTACACGGACTTTTACCACTTTAGTACCACCTTGATTTGATGCCGTAATGATGTATTGTCCAGAGTGGTTGAGCTTACTCTCAGGGATAACTACTTCTGTTGTGGTATCCGTTGATGAGACCTGTTGAATTATTTTTATACAGTAGTATTAATTTCATGGAAACTATTATTTTTAATAATAATCTTAATAATTCTTAATTATACTAAGATTTTTTATTTTTTTTATTTTTGATTTTGGAGAGAATATGAATAAGCAAAATTATACCTTTGAATCCACCGGAAGAATGTGCTGCTCATTCTTTGTCTCAGTTGGGGCAGTTCCATCAAATTCCCATTTGACACTTGGAATAGGTCTGCCTGTTATGGTGGCAGGAATTCTAATCGCTGTTCCAGCATGACAGCAAAGCAGGTCACAAGCTGAGACTCCCAATGTAATAATGGGTTCCTCTGTAAAATTTCAATATAATAAATTTTTAGTGATCTAATAATGCCAAAATCAGAAAGGGCAGTTTTCCAGAGAGATTAAGATGAACAAACACAAGTTTTGTCACTGAAAGTATTGTACTGGTAAATCTTACCCACTATATCCTGCACCATGGTATCAGCAGTCCTAGGACTTGGCTCCGACTCTCCAGCATCATTAACAGCAACAATCCTGAATCGACATTTCCTGTTCTCTTTGAGGTCTGGGACAGTGTAAGACGTAGTGAGAATGGGCTTATCAGGTTGATTAACTCTTGTCCACTCGTGTGAGCCTTCATCCTGAACTTCAACAATATAGCCTTTAATAGGGCTTCCTCCATCCTTATCTGGTGGAGCCCAGGCTAGAGTTACACTGCTTTTTGTCTTGTCTTTTACCTGAGGTGCAGGTGGCTGGCTTGGTGGCTCTGTAAAATAGATACAACATGTTTTAAAAAAGCCAAAATGCTATGTTTAAAAAAGAATGCAGCAGAATCAAACTTACTTGTTGGGTCCAAGGCAAACGCACATTCTGTCGCCTCACTTGGAGGTCCAATGCCAGCAGCATTTTGTGCCATCACACGGAACTGGTACTCAAAACCTTCAATGAGATGTAGAACATTGTAGTCTAAGCATCTAACAGCTGGCTTTGTTACAGAAGCCCTATTGACCCGACTCCAGTACACAGCTCCCCTCTCTCTCTTTTCAATCCAGTAGCCCTGAATGGTTGCTCCACCATTGTCTTTTGGAGGATCCCAAGCTACCACCATAGATGAACGGTTACGTTCAAGGATTCTTGGTCTAAGAGGTGGACCAGGAAGGCCATATGGATCCTTGAGGACAACTTTTTCTGATTCACACCCATCACTCAGTCCATATTTGTTCTGTGCTGTTATCTGGAACTGGAAAGTGCCATAGGCTTCTAGCTTGTAAACCTTTAGGAAAGTATTAAACAGATCAGAATTAGTATGTTTTTAATAATTACAGACTTACTTCTTCTTCTAAAGCTTATATTTGAATCACAGCGTGATCACAATACACTGACCCCATAGCGTCTGTCTATAATACAACAAGTCAGCTGCTCCCAGTCCGTTTTCTTTTTGCTGGCATCTCGCTTTTCAATAATGTAATTGGTGAGGTCACTTCCTCCATTGTCCTCTGGAGCATCCCAAGTAAGGTAGCAAGACTCAGCCTTAATATCAGAGATCACAATGTTTCTTGGGGGTGATGGACGATCTAAAGGGGGAACAAAGAGACAATTAACTAAAATAATCAAATTTTTTTTAAGTGATCAATTGATCAGAAAAGTGATCAATTGTTTTTAAGATGACAAATTAAAATTCAATCTGGAGTCATACCTAAAACATCAACTTTGATAACTATTTGGCCGGTTCCATGAACATTTGTTGCAGTCAGTTTGTATATGCCTGTGTCTTGTCTTACAGTTTCAGGAATAACAATCTTGGTTTTGATAGTTTGCCTGTCGATCTCCTCAGATTCAAGTGTCATGGTTTCAGTTGATGCTTCAAGACTAACATCGTTCTTTGTCCACACGAATGTGGGCAACGGCAGACCAGCAATTTGAGCATGGATTTCAATGGCTGCTCCTTTCTTGACAATTATGTTATTGCTCTGGATATACTTCAACAATGTCACTTTTGGGGCAACTAAAAGAGTTGAAAAATGTTTAAATACACAAAATGCGAATGTAAATGTACATTTTAAAAGAGGAAAAAGAATCAAACAGATACATACACACATCATCTCGAACATGGACACTTAACGGTCTGGATGGTTCACTATCTCCAACTTCGTTGACAGCCTTCACTCTGAAGTCATACATCATGTTCTCGTTCAGATTTTCGACTGTAATTGTGAGATCTTTACACATCTGTCGGCTCGCAACATCATATTCATCACTGTCCTCTCGCATTTTTTCAACGTAATAGCCTCTAATGGGAGAGCCACCATCACTGTTAGGAGGCTGCCAAGCAAGTGTCACAGTGTTCTTTGTTCTTGCAATAGAGTGAAGCTTCTCTGGTGCAGAAGGCACACCTAAAATATTGAGATATTCAAAATGTAAGATGACAACAATCATTACTGCTATGTTTAAGCTAAGAAAGAAATGCATACAAAGAGATCTTTTGAACTGGTGTTACCTAAAGGATCCACAGCTAGGACAGGTCCAAGATCAACAGGGGCACCAAGGCCAAACTTGTTTTTTGCAACCACTCTAAACATATATTCTTCACCCACAAGAAGGCCAACGATGTCACATTTGCATGTAGCAGTTTCCAGTGGCTGTCTATATATATGCTTCTTGGCATCTTTTCTCTCAACAACATATCCTATAATATCACTTCCCCCATTATCAACAGGATCAGCCCATGTAAGTGAGATCATCTTCTTGCTGACATGGACCGTCTTTAGATCAACCACTGGTCCAGGAACATCTTTTACACAAAACAAGTAAAACAGTCAATTGAAATTCGCTATAACGATGCAAAACATTGTCAAACGTGTGACAGCACTAAAGATGCTGACTTACCCATAACATCAACCTTAATAAAAGCAGATTTTGTCCCACTAGCGTTGGTTCCTGTGATCTCATATTTGCCATGGTCAGTTCGAAGAGCATTCTTGATGTTCACAGTGCTGCAGTTTCCAACCCTTTCGATGATAACGCGTTCTTTGTCAGGTTCAGCATCGTCTTTCGTCCATTTCACCTCTGGTACGGGTCTGCCGACAATATAAGCTGGTATGCGCAGAGTACCTCCTGCTTTTATAATTACTCCATTCCTTACAGAGATATCAAACTCGATTCCTGGGGCCACTGTTACAGAACAAACAGTACATTACACACATATATTTCTATGCATCGATACGCTTAAATTATTACCCGGTGCTTATATGAATTGTGTTTCTGTATAAGCTTACATTCAGGCTCTTTCACTTGAACTGGTTCAGTCATTCCTGGGACTCCATGACCAGCTTCATTTACAGCATATACACGGATGTTATAATCTGCTCCCTCGGTCAGGCCAGTCAAGGTGTACTTGCATTCCTTGCATCTGAACTCAGTGCTGCGAACCCATTCTTTTTCGCCAACAACGCAACGCTCAACATGATATCCAAGAATATCTCCACCACCATTGTATATTGGAGGAATCCATGCAATTTCAACTGTCGTATTTGTAGTATCAACAATCCTTGGCACAGGAGGACCCGGAGGCACTGCAAAAAAAAAAAAAAACATTATGTCAATAACGTGCATTTTGAGTATTTAAAATGTATACAATTGTGCATTAATTATTCTCTCTTTTTTTTGTTTTGCTTTGTTATAGTAATGTGAAATAAATAAAAAGCTTACATATTGGATCCATTGCAACTACAGGATCTGTTGGGACACTGAATTCTCCAGGGCCAGCAAGATTCTCAGCACAAACTCTGAAGACGTAAACTAGGCTTTCCATAAGACCTTCAACCTTGGTTCCCAGGGAGCTGAGAAGATTGCGATTTACTCTGGTCCAGTACTTGCTGTTGACCTCACGTTTCTCAATCCAGTAGCCCAAAATGGGACTACCATTGTCCTTTGGTTCATGCCAAGTCAAGGCAACACTGTTGGCAGTGACTTCTCCAATTCTTGGCATGTTAGGAGCATCAGGAGGATCTAGAAATCCAAAATAACCATCCAATAATCAAATTCTCATTTTAGGTTTCATTAGTTATGATCATATTTCACAAATGAAGCTCATGTTTATATTTTACCGAATTGATTCTTTGCAAGAAGCGGCTCGGAATAGCATGGTGGTCCACAGCCAAACTTGTTTTCAGCTGTCACTCTGAAAATATACTCCTTTCCTTCAATGAGTTTGCTTACAGGGTAGTTGTATCCTTTGTGGGTTGAGGTAACAGTAACCCAACCAATTTCATCAGTGGTGATGTCTTTTTTCTCCAGGATATAGTTGATGATTTCACTGCCACCGTCATCAAGTGGCGCATTCCACATGCAAGTGACAGAGTTTTTCATGATGTCATCAAATTCAAAGTTTACAGGTGGTCCGGGCTTATCTATAAAGATTATAGCAAAGCACACATTTAGTACAATCTCCTAACAGATTTACAAATGTGGGAAAACACCAACATAAAACATAAGAAGACAGAAGAACCTACCAAGAACATTAACTTCACAAGATGCAGTTGCAAAACCGTGAGTATTCTCAACTCTGATGGTGAAATGTCCATGATCATCTCTAATGGCATCACGCACCATCATCGCAGTCTCGCCTCTTTTGCTCTGGTCATATGACAGACGATCGGGAAGTGGAGGATGAAACTCTTCCTCTGGCTCAGGGTATAAAGACTTGGTCTTCTTTTTCTTTCTCACATGGAAATCTGGCTTCTTCTTGACAGTCTTCTGGACATTTTCCTCATTCCTAAACCATGTCACAGTGGGGTAGGGTGATCCTGAAATGTGGGCATCCAGTCTAATCTCCTCACCCTTTCGAATGGTCAAGCCAGAGGCAATGCGTACATGTAGTGATACCTTTGGTGGATCTAAATGAAACAACATAAATTTAAGTACTTACTTATACTTATTTGTGAAGTTTTTTGTGCTGTTATTATACATACCAACAGGATCTGCAGCCTTAATTGGTGGAGTGCTGCGAGAAGGGTCACTTTCTCCAGCAACATTCTCCGCACGAACACGGAACTGATATTCCTGTCCTTCAGTCAAGCCAGTGATGGTGTAGGAGAAACCAGGCACCAGGTTTGGAACACATCTATTATAACTATCACCATCCTTTTCAATTTTCTCCAGAATATAACCAGTAATTGGACAGCCACCATCATAGGGTGGGGCTTTCCAAGTAACTGTAATAGACTGAGAGGTTGGGTTCTGTGCCTCAACCTCAACTGGTGGGTCAGGCCGCTCTAAAATGTAAAAAAAAAAAAGCAAAATATGAAGGACACAATTTATAACAGACAATAAAAAAATACTTGATATGTTAAAATTGTAATTATACTCACGCTTCTGCTCCTCTATGATGACGGGGTTGCGAAGCTCAAGATATTCGCCACTACCGATTCGATTGACAGCTTTAACTCTGAAGTAATATTCACTATTTATCATAAGGTCTTTGACCACAAAGTCTAGGATATTGACTCCAGACATCACAGGCATAAATGTTTTCTTCTGAGCCTCCCTTCGCTCTAGTACATAGTGCAAAATAGGGCTACCACCATCATTCTCTGGGGCCTCCCATGAGATTTTACAGGAGTTCTTGGTGACTTCGCTTGGGGAAATGCTCTTGCATTGTCCAGGCAGACCTATTCATGGAAGGCATTCAATTAGTTGATGTTTTTTTTTTTTTAAGAAAATATATGAAGCCAGAAAAATAACTAGTGTCTTACCAATCACTTTAACATTAATTGTTCCAGTAACTGAACCCAGACTGTTTTCTAGAGTCACTGTGTAGACCCCAGCATCTTCATGCTTGCATTTTAGAAGCTCGAGGTGGATACTGTTGAGTTCACATCTCATAGTCAGCCTGTCATCTGCCTTTAATTCTGCCTCATCCTTCTTCCAACCCATTGATGGCTTGGGAATTGCTTTGTATGGGATTTTTAGGAACATCTTTTCACCCTCAACAACAACAACATCTTGGGTCTGTACATCAATCTTTGGTGCACCTATGAAGAAAGAAAAAAAACGATATATTATCAAGGCTTTTACAAGAAACCTTATTTAATCAGCAATGTATTGGACAATGAATACATAATGCTTACTGTCTGGATCTTTAGCAAAGACTTTGTCGGATATTTCTGAGGGATCACTGACCCCAACAGCATTGATAGCACGGACTCTAAGAACATATTGTTTCTCAGGAATAATGCCATCTTCAGCCCTGAATCTAAGCTCTTTTATAGGACGAGCATTGATCCTCATCCACTTGTCTGTGTCAGCCTCAGCCAACTCAACATGATATCCAGTGACAGGACTTCCTCCATTCTTCTCAGGTGCCCTCCAGGTGATGTTTATGTATTCTCTGCCTGCATCCCCAACTTTAACTTCAATTGGAGGCGAAGGTATGCCTGAAAAATTTCAATTAAACAATATATTAATTGATATATATTAAAATCTAATTTCTTTTATATCATGTATTCAATTTTTATTTTATTTTTCTGAAATTTTTGACATACTTATTGGATCCTCAATTGTAAGAATGTCTGTAGGTTCGCTTGGATCACCGACTCCGGCCTCGTTTTCAGCACGGACCTGGAACTGCACCTCGCTACCCTCATCTACATCAGCCACCTTGTACTTGCATTCAGCCTCTGATGTCTTTCCAGTCTTTATCCAGCGGGTGCCCACTTTCTCCTTCTTCTCAATAACATATCTGCAGGTGTGTTTTTTAATATTAATAATTGTATCACTTTATTAATAAGAATTGATACTATATATTATATAAACTAATATAATAATATACACATAATATATAATTGTCTTTGTACTTTGTGATTGGTCGTCCACCATCACTTTTGGGAGGCTCCCATTTCAGGTCAACATGCCTCTTGGATACCGCAACCACAGTCAAGGCATAAGGAGGTCCAGGAGTTGCTAAAAAGAGAAGCAATAATGTGTCAATAAAATTTGTTATTTACTATGTTAGAGCTAACACACTGCCAAAATCATTTTCCTTCCATCATGAGGGTTTTTACTTACTAAAAGTATCTTTGGCAAGAACAGAATCTTCAAGCTCATTGAATTCACTCACACCCGCAGCGTTCTCAGCTGCGACACGGAACACATATAGAGTTCCCTCGTTCAGTGGAGTGACAGTATATTTTGTGTCTTTCACCGTAGTGTCCACAGTCTGCCAGGTCCAGCGTCTGACATCTCTTTTCTCAACAACATAATTGGTAACAGGAGAACCACCATCATTTTCTGGTTCGGTCCATTTCAGATCACAGTCAGTCTTCGAAACGTTGACCACCTCAAGCCAGCGAGGTGGAGATGGAGGACCTGTTACAATGTAAATGTTTAAGTGTTTTCTGTTAACTCCTGTCTATGCAATTATTATTTTCCTATACAAAGAGATGTACTCACAGAGTCTTTCTTTGCACAGTACAGCATCACTTGGATCACTGGCCTCACTCGCTCCAGCTACATTTACAGCTTTGACACGGAAAGAGTATTCCTGGTTCTCCATCAGACCCTTTACCAAGTGTTCTGTCGTGGGCACATCCTCAGCCACACGGACCCATTCTTCAGTTCCACTCTTGAGGAGCTCAATGATATAAGACTCGATTTTAGCACCACCATCATGTTCTGGTCTAGTCCATTGCAGGAATGCTGAGGTCTTTGCAATGTCTTTGATATATGGTTTGCCAGGGGCCCATGGAGGATCTATAAAATAATTAAGATGTTCTCTTTATTATCTTTTTTTGTATCATGGCAAATAACTATCATATGTTTTATAACAACATACCAATTGGATCCTTAATCAAGATGGGATCTGTTTCAGCACTTGGTTTTCCAATTCCTGCAAGATTTTCAGCCAGAACACGGAATCTGCACTTCTTCTTTGTGGGCAGCCCTTTCACTCTGTAGGAAACATCAATGTTGTACTTGCAAAATCATTTTGAAATATTTGGAAGTTTTATTTTTCCTTATTCTGCTTGTATATGAGCAATTACCTGAGCGTAGTGTCTCTGACTGGCAGCTTGTTGCATTTGATCCATTTGTCACTTTCTGGATCGAACCTCTCCACCCAGTAGCCAGTGACTGGACTTCCACCATCTTCATCAGGTTCATACCATGTCAAGGTCAGGGCATCCTTAGCAATATCAGAGTGCTGAAGCCTGGTTGGTGAACCAGGAGTATCTGTATAATAGGAAAGGAACATGGTAGCATTCAAACCTTTTTCAAATGAAAAAAACAATTCAACTGTAATAGAGCAAATACCTACCAAAAGAATACTTGGCAACAATTGGAACATGCTCTATGGGAGAACCAATGCCATACTGGTTTTCAGCAGATACCCTGAAAACATACTCCTTCATAGACACCAGTTTGCAGGCCTTGAACATAGTCTGCTTGACTGTGGCAGAAAGCTTCTGCCACTCCTCTTTTTCCAAAGGTCTCATCTCCACAATGTAATTGGTTACAGGAGATCCACCATCATCTCTTGGCGCATTCCAAGCCAGACAACAGGACTCATTGGTAATTTCAGAAATGTCAAATGCAGCTGGAGGACCAGGCTTATCTGTTAAGAAAACAGCCAAAAAAACAAATTACATTGTTTTTAAATCATAGAATCAAACAGGATAAAGTTTTGGAAATAATTTGCTAACTCCTCATTTAAAGCATAAAATCAGTACTGATATATACACTATGCACTGGGTGGTCAAGATCCAGTTAAGTGTAATTAAGTGATTACATGTTTAAACGTAGAAGTTAAGCTGACTGGATTTCAAAGGACTTTATATAAATTAACCAGGGAATTTTTTAATTGTGGGCAAAGACATTTTAAAATGTATCTGTATAAATGTAAAAACAGAGGTTAAAAAAAAAAAAAAAAGGCCGTAATAGTCAAACATGATCTTAGCTTTGTTCCTCTCAGTAGTCAATAATGTCTCTAAGATCACATCTATAAAACTCTAAATATATCCTTAAACACTTGCTGAAACTGCTTTTATTTATCAAACACTATTATATGGTACAGTACACTACCGAGAATGTTGACATCAACTGTTGCAGTGGCACGACCACAAGTGTTGACTGCCTCAATGATGTAAGTAGCTGTGTCCTCTCTGGTTGTCTTAGCAATAGAGAGTGTAGAGTGGCCAGGCTTTGTGTCAATAACGATTCGGTCATCTGGCTTAAGGACATGATCAGCTTTGGTCCATTTCACCCTGGGGTCTGGTTTTCCAAGCACATCTGCAGGAAGGTCAATCTTTGTGCCAGCCCTGGCGGTCAAGCCAGCTAGAAGTTTGGCATCCAGCTCAATAACTGGAGGTTCTGAGGTAATGAAGTGAAACATTTTGGTAAGCATAAAATCACTGTTAAGGACAATCCTGTAATAACTATAATTGTATAAAAACCTTTACCTTTTGGATCAACAGCAAGAATCTCATCTGTTGCCTTACAGGGTCTGCTATCTCCAAGTCTGTTTACTGCCCTCACACGATAGGCATACCACTGTCCCTCAACAAGCCCTTTTACCTGATACCTAAATCCGGATAAAAGTGTATAAACTCATTCATGCCTCTAGAAAAAAAAACGAAATAATTTTCACTTATATTGGATCATTTACTTCAGTTCAGGTATTGGATCACAACAGGGTTCCCATTTGTCAGTGCCACGCTGGCATTTATCAACTATGTAGCCCTTGATAGGTGCACCACCATCGTATGAAGGGGGCTCCCAGGTGAGAAAGATACCCTTGGCAGATTTGTCTCTCCATTTTAGATACTCTGGTGGCTCTGGGACAGCTAAAATTAAAAAAGAAACCATTAATCATTAATTACTAAAATAAAAGGAAGATTATATCATTTTGGGTAAGGTGATTTCCTTTCATAGTGCTATAACTTACTGGCTGGTGAAGAAACATTCACTGCTTCATCAATGTAAGCTGGTTCTCCAGGACCACATTTGTTGCAAGCTATTACACTGAACAAGTACTCCTTCCCCTCAATCACATCTGTTACAGTATACTCAAGGTCCTGCACACCAGATATTACCTGAAAGAGACATCATTCTTATTAATTCTCACTCCTACTGATTGTGCATGAACTGTATACAAACTGCTCTGGTGGGCCCTTGAACAAGACTTTTAAATACTTTTTAAATTGATTAATTTACATTACATTAATGATTGTGCTAACCTTGACCCATGTCTTGCGAGACAACTCTCTCTTTTCAATATTATAACCAATAACCGGACTTCCTCCATCATGCTCCGGCGCTTCCCATGAAAGATGGACATGATGCCTAGTCACCTCTGCAATCTTGAAGTCTTTGGGTGCACTTGGTGATGCTAAATTAGAAAAATAATTTTAATTTAGATTTACTTATTTTTATATTTATTAATGTATTATTTATTTAGAAATTTTTTTCAAAAATTACAGTGTTACATACCAATAACGTTTACATCAATCTCCCCAGAGACTGAAGTCACATCATTCTCCAAGTGTAAGGTGTATATTCCCTTGTCTGGTCGAACACTTGGGGTAATGATTAGCTCTGTGTATGTAGGCTTTGTGACCACAGAGACACGATCTTCAGGCGTAAGCTCCTTTTCACCAAACATCCACTTGGCTTTGGGTGTGGGATACCCAGTGATTGGTACACGAATAGTAAGAGCACTGGGGACGAAAACTTCTAGACCCTTTTTGAATCCACTCAGATCCATTGTGGGTGCAACTAAAGAGACCAAAGATAATTTCCATAAACACAAACATTTTGCCCAAAACAGAAATCTGTCAAAAACTGAGCTTATATGATTACCATGTGGGTCATCTGCCAAGATGGGTCCAATCTGTTCAGATGGATCAGAAGCTCCAGCTGCATTTTCTGCCAGTACTCTGTAGTGATAGTTCTGACCAAACTTCAATCCAGATACCTGAAAGCAGAGACCAAACACGTTGACTAAACCATTCAACCTCAGGCACCAAAATATAATTGCTTTTTACATCTACATCTCCTACATACCCTATAATAAAGGTCTGGGCAGAGCCTGGCATTGCACCTCAGCCAGTTGCTTGTGCCATCTTCACATTTCTCAATGATGTATCCTGTGATCATACTACCTCCATTGCTAAGTGGAATGTCCCATGCCAACTGAACAGAATCTCTTTTTGGATGTGTATAATTGAAATTCAGTGGTGGACTTGGTCTCTCTGTAACAAGTATAACAAGTACATTTAAATCAAAACAAGTTTTTAGAAACTAAATTTTAAAACAGCTGAGGTAAAATGTGGTCTACATATAAAACTGCTTTCAGAGAGAATTAAAATTACTAACCAATGGGATCCATGATTTTGACAGGACTAGTAGCAGCACTTGGCATGCCGATTCCAGCTTTATTTTCAGCTCTAACACGGAAGATGTACTCCTTATTCTCAACAACATCGTTCAATGTTGCTGAGAGATCCTCAGCCCGGACCACTAATGCAGGCTCCCATTTTACAGATGTCCTATCGCGGAGCTCAATTACGTATGACGTGATCTCTGATCCACCATCAAACAGGGGTGGTTCCCAGCTCACGGTTGCACCAAACCTGTTAACGTTTCCTACCACGACATTCTGTGGTGCATCAGGAACATCTGTTATGAAAAGAAAGGAAATCAAAGTTTGTCACTCGTTTAATACAGCATGCATGTAGATATTCATAAATAATAGGAAACATGGCATTTACCAAATTTATTTTTGGCTTGGACAGCTTCATCTGTACACGCCGGCTCGCCATTGCCGACTCTGTTGCGAGCACACACACGGAAGAAATACATGTTGTCTTTCTGCAATCCACTGACACAGTACTCTGGAATATCAGCACGGTCAGTGGCTAACGTCCAAGACTTGCGCTTAATATCACGTCTCTCAACCACATAGGCCAAAATCTTGCTGCCTCCATCAGTCTCAGGTTCATCCCATGCCAAGCTGACCTCACCATCAGCGGTGTCAACAACTCTCAAATTCTTCACAGGCCCAGGAACATCTAAAAATGACAGTTTATTTTCAACTACTACATCCTATAAAAAAATAACATTCCATATGTTTGCTGTAAAACATGAAAGACATAAGGTACAGAATTCCTAAGAGGCTGTGCATTATATTTTTATTCTTTATTGTTTTCTCATGATCACGTCTTAATTTTCTCATAATCTAGACATGAATTGCCTCGTGATCTGAATGTAAAAAGCCATTTTCTCAAGATCTAAATCTAGCACAAGAAAATCTTGCACCTTGTGAAATTTTCTTTATCCTTATATTCTTTACTTTATAGTTACACGTTATAGTTTTTATACTATAAATTTTCATTTATTTTATTTCTTTATATTCTATTT
This sequence comes from Silurus aristotelis, assembly GCF_946808225.1. NCBI lineage: Eukaryota > Metazoa > Chordata > Actinopteri > Siluriformes > Siluridae > Silurus > Silurus aristotelis. The sequence continues at coordinate 6,383,462 of NC_139576.1, forward strand.
CTATTCTATTACATGTTGCACAGTCAGACAGTCGTAAAAAAAAAAAACATTTCACTAAAAGTTGTACTCTGTATGAATGTGCATGTGACGAATAAAAAATATGACTTGATTTGATCTGATATCATGGGGTGCGCACCGGCGTCACGATGCTGCGATGATGCTGCCTCTGGAACATGCTCTTATGGCGAATGCACCAAAAAATTAAGTACTGATCACGAGAAAGCAATACGTTAAAATCATGAGAAAATTAAGTCATGATAACGAGAAAACAACTTTTATTATGGTGAGATCATGGGAAAAAAATGACTTTTTGTTATTTTGAGATAAAAAACTACTTTTTGATGGTGAGAAATTTATGTTGTGATCGTGAGAAAACAAGTGGATATGTCGAGATCACAAGAAAATTAAGTCTTGATCATGAGAAAACAATAATAAAAAAAAAATCAATAATGTATGGCCTTTTAGGAATTCTGTAATAAGGAGTCATCCTTTAACTTAGTCAAATTTTAAAGTTTTTGTCAAATGCTAACTCACCAATAACATCCAAATTGATGAAAGCCTCTGCCTGTCCATGCTTATTCTTGATGACAATTTTATAACGGCCCTGGTCAGACTTCTTAGGGTCCTTCAACCTGCACTCTGTCCTATCAGTGGTTGTGTCAATGTTTTGCATTGGAAGGCTGCTGCCATTAAAGAACCATTCAGTCTCTGCACGAGGGTAGGCATCATATGGAACTGTCATTACGAAGGGCTTTCCAGCGTCTGTTACAAGATTCTGGTCTGTGGTCTTGATTTTGGGTACAGCTGTAAGCAGAATGAAATCATGGGGAAATTGTAGTGCAATGTAAAATGCAAGTAGATCTTAGTAGAGCTTATGAATGAATGTGTGGAACTAAGAATACTGAAATATACCCACCTGCAAGCTCAAGCTTGGCTCTTGCATCTTTATCCTTGGCGACGACTCTGTACTCGCCCTGATCACGAGGCCTGATCTCGCAAACTTGAAGACGGTGAACTTTGCCCTCGCTGATCATCTGGTATTTGTCACCTTGAACAATGACCATGTTGTTCCTCATCCATTTAACCTCAACCCTGTCTTTGTTAATCTCAACTTCAAATACAATGTCTGTGCCAGGGGCCTCAAATATATCTTTTGGGGGTCTGACAATTTCCACTGGTGTCTCTGCAGAGGAGATGAAATGAGGTTTGTTTTAAGTGAAGAAATGACTGTTGAACTATTTAACATTTGCACAAAACTGTTGAGAAGAATGTCGCAGTATTTTTGCTTTACGTTTGACTACATATTGATTATAAAATACCTTCAACAAAGAGACGAGCCCTGGATCTTTTGTCATCTACTCCACAGGCATATTCACATTCATCATCAGGTCTGCATTCCTTAATGTACAATGTGCATGTCTTTCCATCCTTTTCCATGTGATATCTGTCAGACAAAACAAAAAATATATAATAATTATTGTATTTCAAAACTAGTTTATTATGGCTTCCCATACAGCAATCGACAAATTAATTACCTTGGTCCTTCTCTGATTTCACGGCCATTTTTGTACCATTTAGCGGAGGCCCGCTCCTTTGAAACCTTGCAGGTAAACTCTGCATCTTCAAATTCAGTAACTGTCTGGTCTCTGAGTTGGGTGGTAAAGTCAGTTGGTGCCTCACTGATGATCAGTTCAGCTGAAGACTTATCAGTGCCAGCAACTGCAGTGTATTCGCCCTCATCATCCATGGTGCAATCTTTGACAGTCAAAGTGTGCTTGTTCTTGTCTACTCTGTAAACAATGCGTTTGCTGAAGGTGATTTCCTGCCCTCCTTTCAGCCATTGTACAGTCGCATTCGGTCTGTTCACTTTGCAAGTGAAGCTGATCGTTTTCTTCTCCTCAGTTTCACAGTCCTCAAGAGTCTCTGTGATACGGAGCTCTTCCTCTGCAGAAAAGACAAGGAGAAATAATATATATTAATCACAATATATTGAACTGAGGCTGATCATCACGATGCATAGCCAACGATACGATACATTAAAGAAACATATAAAGCAGCTACTGATTTGATACAATTGATCCCGTTGACGATGCAGTGGGATCCGATTTCGATGCGATTCAACACAATGCTATTCAATGCAATTTGACCCAATGGGGAAAATATGATGCTCTGCAATTCAATATGGTACAAAGAGTTTGCTTTTATTTCTTTTCTTCAGAGAGACAGCATATAATAAAAGTGCCTACTGACGTTTAATACATGGCTCCTCACAAACACGGCTTTTTAGTGCAAAACAAAACAAAAAAAAATTACTATTAAATAAAACCAAATGTTCTTTTCGTGTTCTGTGTCCAGAAAGATGCAGCTCTACCTCTGCCATGTTAATCTAAATTCTATGTAAATCTTAGGACATGCCTTGGTCTCCGGAATGTTGTGATGAGTAGCAGAATTCACATAGCAGAACTCCTCGTTTCGCAAGGAGAAATCAATCTACATACATAATATTGGTCAGAAATTCTTTGTCGCTTTCTAAATAATTAAAGTGAAGCGCATCTAATAATAATTATATAAAAATCGTGAAACAAATGCCAACTTGTTTTCGAAGCACACATTTTTAAATTGATGCATCACATCATCATATACTTTCTTTCAGCTTCTCCCATTAGGGGTCGCCGCAGCGGATCATCCGCATGTTTGATTTGGTACATGTTTTTACGCTGGATGCCCTTCCTAACACAACCCTCCCCATTTATTCGGGCTTGGGACCGGCACTTAGAGTGGCTGGGGTTGGTTCCCTTACCGGGGATCGAACCCGGGCCACAGCGGTGAGAGCTCCGCATCCTAACCACTAGACCACCAGGGGACCTCATCACACATCATATAAACGTATATATACTTATGTGGGTATATAATATATATAGAGTGTCTGTGTGTAGGCAACAAATAAAAATTCTAAAAAGTAGAAAGCTTAATCGAAAAAAGGGGACTTACCTATTACACTGACTTTAGCAGAGCATTTAGCTTGTTCACCACGCTGGTTGAGGAGTGTAATGGTGTATGTTGCCTCATCTGACTTGTCTGCAGCTTTGATCCTCAGAGAGAAAATAGTGTCTCTTTGTACCATGATGAACTTGCTGCTTTCAAACATAGTCTCATTTTCCTTCAGCCACTTGGCCTTAGCTCCCTCTGAATTAACTTCACAGTTAAGAACAATTTCTTGCCCTTCTTTAATCTGGGTGTCTTTGACAGGAGTGATGATCCTCAGTTTCTCTTAAAAAAAAGAAGAAAAAACAGAAAACACTTGTAAACATTTCTACGTATATCTATATTAAAGTAGAAAGAAAGGAATGGATTTAAAACACTTACCAATCACATGTAAATCTGCAGAAGCCTTGACAGACCCAATGCAGGCAGTGAAGCTCCCTTCATCCTTCAATGTACAGTCTTTAACAATAAGAGCTCGATCCTTGCCATCACAAACAACCTCATACTTGTCACCAGTTTGGAGCTCCATGTCACCTCTGAACCATTTCACTTCATAGGTCTCTTTGGATACTGAGCACACAAATCTTGCCTTTTCATCCTCAACCACTTCCTGGCTCTGGGGCCTAGAAATAAACTCAGCTGCCAGTTCTAATGAAATATAAAGATAATATTGTATTATATGTATATGCAATATATGGTCTTCAAATTTTTGCAGCCAATAGACATGCAAAAGATAAATTCAAATAAATAAATTTCAGTTCTTTACCATTGATCTTTAGTGTTGCTGTAGTTTGTGAAGTGGCAAGTCTGCAGGTGTATTCTCCAGCATCCTTCATCGAAAGGCCTTGGATGATAAGGATTCTCTTTCTGCCATCTGTAACTTGTTCATATCTACCACCCTCAGGCAATTCCTGATCTCCTTTATACCATGTAACCTCTGCACTGGACTTGGAGACCTCACAGATCAGTTTAATACTGTCAGTTTCAGTGCCCTCAACATTAGCAAGGTTCTTTGTGAATCTAGCCTCCTCCTCTGTAAGCAACACAATTTAACAAACATTAGTTTTTCTAGTAGAGATTTTGTATGTACAGAAATGAAATGGACAATAAACTCACCAATAACAGTAAGAATGCCGGAGGATTTGGAAGTTTTCGCATCGCATTCATATTCAGCTTCATCATCAAAGACTGCTTTGCTTATGATGAGAATACGCTGCACTCCCGTGGCGATAATCTCGTACTTCTTGCCCTTTCTAATTTCCATGCCATCTTTGTACCAGCGGACCTATTAAAATAAATGGCCACAAATGATTTCCAACTTTATTCTTATAGAGTTGAATTGAACTGCAGTTTCTTGGTAAGTGAATGTAGTACCTTGGCACTTTCACGGGAAACTTCACATTCAAACTTAGCAGATTCCTTCTCCCTGACCTCAACATCATGAAGAGGCTTAGTAAACTCGATATGTGGAGCTGATAAAAAAACATAAAAAAAAAACATGAGCATATCATGGATATCTGTTATCCAGTGAAATAAAACAATTGATTACAATTTTAAACTGTATTGTTAGATCTTTTTTCGAATGTCTTTTCACTTACGCTCGACACCCAAGAAAGCAGAGGTCTTGAAGTGTTTGGCATCGCATGTGTATGTTTTGGAGTCATCGAGAGTACAGTCTTTGATTATCAGCCTCCTTATACGCCCTTCAGCCACCATGTCATACTTCTTTGTTTTGTGAAGTTCCTGTCCGTCTCGGAACCATGTGACATCAGCTTTCTCTCTGGAGAGTTCGCATTCCAGAATAGCAGTTGCCTCCTCTTCAACAGTCTGGTCCTCCAAGGGCCTGGAAAACTCGACAGGTGCCTCTGTTGAAAAAAAAAACGTTGTAGAATGTGAATATACAAAATATGATGATTTTTTCTAGTATGAAAGATCACAGCAGAAATTTGGAATGCAAAAATAAAAAAAACTTTTACCATTTACTGAAAGCATGGCTTGGGCCTGAAAGTCCTTTGCTTGGATCTTCACAAAGCCAGCATTGGTCATCTTGATATCCCTCAGAGTCAAGCTGTGCAGTCTGCCCTCTGATCTGGTAACCACCTGCAATATACAATAAGAGCTACTTCAGGGAAAATCTTATTTGAAGACTAATAATTTACAGTAAAATTAAAAAATTTGCTTATTTTAGGTTATTTGAGAGAATTATATACGTTTTGACTTGATATATATACGCATATAAATATATTGGGGTTTAACGGTACACATATTAATACCGAAATTTTTCGGTTTGGTACACATGCGTACTAAATGCAATCTTTTTTACGTGCAGAACATAGTTACAATCTGAGTTTCCTCAAATAAAGTGGCGGACCGCATGTTTGTTTAGACTCTGCTGTGTACTTTGAGCATTTTTGTGTTCATTATTTTTAACCTTCAAAACATACATGACAATGCCAGTGGAAAAAGAAAAAAAAAACGAAACTCTAAAGAATCATTAGCGATAGCCGATAACCAGGAAGCGGCTAGTGACTAACGCTAGCGATATGGATTAAGGATTTTAATTTTATCACAAACATAGTAATATGCAGGATACAACTTGCAATCAATTGAAAAGTTTAAAAAATAAAAAAGTTAATTTCTTGAATCTTGAATCTATAGCGCTATCGTTAGTCGCTAGCTACTTCCTGGTTTGCGGTTAACACTAGCGATATTGATTCTTTAGGGTTTTATGTCCAGCTTCTAGAATTTCTCTTAAAAGAATAAAATCCTGACAATTTCACATATTGAGGGAGTGAGTGAATGGAGGATGGAAGAAATGAAGACATTTGTTAAAGCATGCTGAAATAAATTGAACAGTTAAGTAGAAAATTGAATGTAAAAAACACACACATACACATCTGTATTACTAACAAATCTGTAAATACTAACAAATGTAAACTATTTAATTTAATTGTTTCCATTTTTTTTATTTAATTAATTTAATTTGTACCAATTTAATTGGTTACTCAATATAATAAAAAAGTGCACTGCATTAATTGGATTTATTCTATTTTTATAAAATATTATAAAATATTATGTTATATATTATTTAACCACGAAGGCATTTGATAAAAAATGTTTATATTTATTTGTGCTGCAAAAACCAATTGATAAAATTGATAATGAAATTCGTTGTCAACGAATGCCGTTATTGATTAGTGGGGCCGCACAACGGCTTAGCGTGACGGAAAGAGAACACAGCCGCTTGTGAAAATGGCGGACAGTACAGGGACTTCAGGAAAGTCGCACAGGATTTGTTCTGTCGTGACTCACGAGCACCATGTTGTGCAATCAGATCGCTCGTAACATCGTGATGAAGTCAATTAAAACGCTGCAAACAGACACTAAATCTAAAATCAGCAAATAACAGCAGCAGTAAACAATGAAATTTTTTTGTCACTGTTGTGAGTATAAGCGAATTATTATGCATTTGTACACCAGTGCATATTTTTTGCTTTTTTTTAAAATCAAGCCTGTTAGCTTGCTGCGTTTCTCCATTTCTTTCCTTTTTTAATAGCATTTGTCTACAACAACAGTTAAATTATCTGCTTTCAAATATATATATATATATATATATATATATATATATATATATATATATATATATATATATATATATATATATATATATTTAAAAAGTTATTTATTATTATTTTTTTTTTTTTACAGAAAGAAACCCAGCATGAGTAAATTAGTTTGAATCAGAAATCCCATCTAAATTGAATATAGTTAATCTTAATATGTGGCTTTTATATATAAATAACCTGAATTAGGGTTTTATATTGCTATAATATGCAAAAAAAATCTAATAAAAAAAAATAAATAAATTATCAGTGTAATTGAAAAACAATTGTCATATTAATCGATTATCAAAATAATATATATACTATATATTTATACACACACACACACACACACACACACACACACACACACACACACACACACACACTAATTATTGAATATTTCTTTTAATTAATGGTACATCATTTACACCACTTTGTCAAAAGAAAAAAGCAGAATTGTGTTAACTCTAAAATTGTTGCTGTAGGTTGGCCATATAAGATGGCAAAACATTTTTTTAATAAAAAATAAAAAATCCAGATACAAAATTTGTAATTTTGTAAAGTGTTTTGAATGTAATGTGTGAAGGAGACTTTAAGTAGTGATACAAAAATATATTTCTTTGTAACTACAGAAATGAATCCAGAAAATCAATCCAAAATTGTTAACACATAGACATAGATACATTTATATCTCTAATACTTACAGTTTCACTTGACTCCATTTTTGTTGTTCCAACGAACCATTCAACAGCAATGCCTTCATATGAAAGCTCACACTCAAAAGTGGCGGTTTCTCCAGCTGTGACTGTGACATCCTGAAGGGGCCGCAAAAGGCTAATTGTTCGAGCTTGGGATCGGAAAAGAGTCATTATTAGTACACTATTTATAAAAAAAATCCTTTTCCTTAAAAAAGCTTCAAATCCTTGTTATGTTCTAAAACTTAACAAGCAGGGAATTGCCTGTAAACTTCAAGTCAAGTCAAAAAGCTTTTATTGTCATTCAACCATGTATAGCTGATGCAGTACACAGTGAAATGAGACAACGTTCCTCCTGAACCCAGGTGCTACATCTAAGTTTGTGCTACTTGTAGCACAAACTTAGATTCTAAGTTTATCAATGGGAGGTGCCTGTCATTAGGCATATCATGATATCATGTAATGCAATTGGTTGGCTGACAGGATAAGGGATCCTGAATTGTAAGGGTTCCTCCACCCCCTCTAGATAAGGCTAGCAGAGTCTAAAATAACCACATGTTCTGATTGGATAAAACCTAAGCATTTGCTGATTGCAAAATGGCTAACAAACACTTGGTATCACTCGATGTTTCCTTTATAGAGCTAAGTGTCACTGTAGTCAGTATTGCTATACGTTTTCAACTTTTTTCCTTTAATTTTTCTGCATCTACTACTGAGACTCTTGGACAATCAAGGATTGCAGTAAAAACAATATTGGTTTGGTAACATGAAGAAAAAAAAATGCAACTCATATAAATTAATTATATATATGTATGTATGGATGGCCTGTGCCCCAAACACACACACACACACACACACACACACACACACACACACACACACACACACACACACACACACAAACACAAATCCTGTAACTCTCACCTTTAACTCTGAGCTGAGCACTAGATTTAGCATTAGCAGCACTGAAGTCCACAGCACCAGCCATGTCCATGCGTACATTATACAGAATCAAAATGTGTTTGTTGCCTTCTTCTTTAATCTCGCAGTCCTAATTAGAGAAAATATTTAGCATCGCTAGTGTTGATTTTTGATTTAAAAAGTATGAATATTTTTTAACAACTTTGCTTATCTGCGATTCTTACAGCTGACTGATGTAAAGCCTCTCCTTTGAGTTTCCAATGGCCATGGACATCCTCTTCTGAAATCTCTACCTCAAATCGAGCGGTACTCGTCTCTGTAACCTCCACACTGTACAGTGGACGGGTGACCTTAATGTCACGCTCTGTGGAAAAAATAAAAAATTTAATGCATTTTTTCTTTTTTTTTTCTACTTATGTTGTGCTAAATTATATTTATATCTACCTTCAATGTTCAGCTTAGCTGCAGTTTTGTCAGAACCACAGTCACAGACATATTCGCCAATGTTGGCCTTCTCAGCCTTCCTCACAATCAGAATGCGTTTCTTTCCCTCAGCCTTGATAAGGATGTTCTTGGATGGGATGATCTCTGTGCCGTCTTTAAACCATTTTACCTCAGCAGAGGATTTGCTCAGTTCACACTTCAGCACAACCTCATCCTTCTCGACTGCTGTGTAGTCGTGGAGCTTGGTAATGAAATAAGCTTCTCCCTCTAAAATTAGTAAAAAAAAAATTACATTTTATAAATTATAAATAAAATGATATAGATAATTTATCTAATATTATGACTTAAATGATATTATATATAATTTTATTTATAAATTATATTAAATGTACTAAAATATTTCTGTAAATTAACATATTTACCAAGCACTGTAAGCATGGCCTCTGAGGTCTTGCCAAGAGCTTCCACTTTAATGAGTGAGGTATCATCAATGGACACCTCTTTGAAGGACAGAGTGTGGATCTTGCCATGTTCAGACATGTGCACCACTTTGCTTGGATGCAAACGGACATCATTTTTATACCAGCTGACTTGAATTTTTTCATGGGAAAGCTCAATACTGAACTCTGCCGTCTCACGCTCCTTTACAGTGACGTCCTTAATGGGTCTCACAAACTCAAGACGAATACCTAAGTGTGAAATAAAAAACATGGAAAAGAAAAAAAATTAAGTATGGAAAAGTGGTTAGCTAAGTATAAATCTCAACCCTTGCTATGTGATTAACCATATTTCTTATACCTTGGATGACCAATTTGGAAAAGGATCTCTTGTCCTCAGCTTCGAACATGTATTTCGCCTCATCTTCATAGGCAGCTGATTTGATTATGAGTATATGTCTTTTTCCTTCTTTTTGAATGTCATATTTTTCATCTGCCTTCAGCTCTTGAGAGCCCTTTAGCCATCGGAAAGTCTTTGCCTCTCTTGACAGTTCACATTCAAATCTTGCCTCGTCCTTCTCGTATACTTGGACATCACTCAAAGGTGTTAGGAATGTGATGGGTAGTTCTGTAATATGAACATTTAATTTCAATTTAATTTACAAATTGTCTTTATTTTTTTGTTAATTGGAGAACAAAAGAACACGGTAGAAGAGCATTACCTTTTACTTTGAGGTTTGCAGCACACTTAGCATTTGCTCCCTGGAAAACGACCTCTCCTGTCTGGGCAACTTTGCAGTTGTACAGTGTCAGTGTGTGTTTCGCACCCTCTTCAATGATCTCAACATCCTGTTTAAAATAAAAAAATAAATAAATAAATAAATAAATAAATAAATAAATAAATAAATAAATAAATAAAAAATTTGTATAGCTATTTATGTATCTGTAGTAGCTGTAACAACTTCTTCTTCTTCTTCTTCTTTCAGCTTCTCCCATTAGGGGTCGCCACAGTGGATCATCCATCTCCATACCCCCCTGTCCTCTACATCTGCCTCTTTCAACCCAACTACCTGCATGTCCTCCCTCACCACATCCATGAACCTCCTCCTTGATCTTCCTCTTTTCCTCCTTCCTGGTGGCTCCATCTTTAGCATCCTCCTACCAATATACCCCATGTCCCTCCTCAACACATGTCCAAACCATCTCAATCTCACCTCCCTCACCTTGTCTCCAAAACGTCCTACATGCGCAGTCCCTCTAATAAACTCAATTCTAATCCTGTCCATCGTCATCACTCCCAACGAAAACCTCAACATCTTTGGCTCTGCTACCTCCAGCTCCATCTTCTGTCTTTTACTCAATGCCACTGTAGCTGTAACAACTTACAGGTCTAACAAAAGAGCAAAATTCCATGCTTACAGCTGAAGGTGTAAGGACTTCTCCCTTCAGTTTCCACTGGCCATGGATGTCATCCTCTGAGATTTCAACTTCAAATCGGGCAGTCTCTCCATCAAACACTTCAACTCCATACATAGGCCGGACCACTTTCACATCACGAGCTGAAATAGAGTAGTCTGTATTTAGAGGTACTGAAGTTAAAACATGACAAATCACTTATTTGTGAACAAGTCAAAACATCACCTTCAATGGTAACATTGGCTGATGTCTTATCTGTTCCACAGTCACATGCATACACTCCTTGGTCTTTCTGCTCCACTTTCTTAATGTGGAGAACCCTTCGTTTACCCTCGACCTTTATGGCGACCAACTTTGAAGCCATAATTTCAATCTCATTATGGAACCACTTCACAGGAACATCTTTGCTGAGCTCACAGTCAAGAGTGACCTCCTCTTTCTCAACAGCAGTGTATTCTTGCAACTTGGTAATGAATTTCGCGTCACCCTCTTAAAAAAAATAGAGCTGAATTAGAAAATTCATATGCAGAAAATCATTCAAAGGTTTATAAAACATTCGGTTGTGTTCCTTTTTTGTACCTAGTAGAATATGAAAGCAAGTAGGTACCAGTTATCCATGAATATCACAGATATTACAAGCTCACCAGCTTTCATTCAGAATGAAAAATGACATCATAAAAATAATAAAGAGAAGAAAAAGGGTTACCTATAACCTGAAGCTTAGCCTTGGTTGATATTCCTTTAGCCTCTGCCCTTATTTGACAAGTATCATCTAGTGTGACTTCTTTGATTTCTAATATATGCTTTACCCCTTCAACATGTATTATTACAGTTCTGCTTGGATGCAATCTAATTTCATTTTTGTACCAAGTCACAGGCACGTTCTCATGAGAGAGCTCAATATCAAACCGAGCCGTTTCGGTTTCCTTTACGGTTTGATCCTTTAATTCTGAGATGAACTTCAGCCTCATACCTACGATGCCATACATCGGATATCGTTAATATCATTGTAGAAAACATTTCCTTACACAGGGTTAGTCCATGGTTTCGCACTCTGCAGGTCAAGTAGTATTTTTGCGCCAAACGATTACCAATAAAGAGGAAGGATAACCACTTACCCTCTACCGTAAGTTTTGCTGTTGATGTTTTGCCTAACACCTCAATGGTGTATTCTCCCTCATCATCAAAAACACAATTATTTATTAGCAAAATGTGTTTTTTTCCATCATCAATGATTTCATAATTATTTCCGGACGTAATAATATCAGAACCCTTAAACCACATCACTTTAGGTACATCCTTATTGATTGAACACTCAAATCTGGCCTGTTTCTTTTCAGGCACAGAAATATCTTTTAACGGGTCAGTGAATTCGATTTCCATTTCTGGGAGGTATGACATAACATTGAGCTCAGGAGGATACAATACTTCAGTGATATGTAACAAAAGATATTTACATCCCTCTTTATCTGGGAAGATAACATTTTAATGTGTGCTTTACCTTTCACTGTAAGCATAGCACTTGTCTGCGCATTCAGAGCTTGGTATGTAACTTCACCAGATTGATCAAGCTGAACATTTTTCAAAGTAAGGAATCGCTTCTTCCCTTCAGCTTTGATATCACATGTCTGGAAAAAAGAAAGAAATGTGTCAGATGTACATGTGCAAAGTGTTGGGCAGTACACAAACCATCTCACTGCATTTCACTGCATGTCGTATCCTGTATGTATGTGTATGTGACAAATAAAATTTGATCTACTTGAGTAAAAAGTAGAGATACACTGAAGTAAAAAGTGACTCCAGTAAAAGTGTCCCCCTAAACTTTTACTTGAGTAAAAGTACAAAAGAATTCAAATGTACTGAAGTATCCAAAGTACTATGATTTATTATGGCTATAATGTTCCTGTTATCATTTTTGTCACAAGACTCTTTCCCTAATCACCTCAGTTTATGTGTAAAGACTCAAATGTGACTCTCAGCACACTGAACAATTAATAGAACGATATTAATGAGTCTGTACACTGTTTGATACACTGATTGATATCTATTACAATTATCATTAGCCCAAAACCTTCTTCGTAACAACTTAAAAAAAATTTCTTCCATCATTTATGTTAAATGTGAACTATGGTGGGTCTTGTAAGGAAATTTAACCTGGTCTTACCGGTGATCTTGTTAGAACTTGTCCTTTAAGTTTCCATTCGCCAAGCACGTCTTCCTCTGAGATTTCAGTATCAAACTTGGCCTCCTCTTTTTCGACCACTTCCACACTAGCCAGGGGTTTCAGGACCTCAGCTTCACGCTCTGAATTAGTGTTAAACGTAAAAAACGTGAACCTTTAAAATTAACAGAAAAAAAAAAAAATATATATATATATATGCAAAATACCATGCAACTTACCACCAAGTGTGAGTTTTGCAGTGTATCGTTTGCCCTCAACTTCCATGGCATACTCTTCAACATCATTTGGTTGAGCATTCTTGACAGTCAGAATGATGTCTTTTCCATCCTTCTTAACTTCAGTTTTTTCTGTAGGCTCATTAGGAATCTCTTCATTTCCCTTGAACCATTTCCAGTTAGGAGTATCTTTGAAGAGTTCGCACTTAAAGGTAGCAGTGGCCTTTGGTTTCACATGCTGATCCCTCAGTGGTTTCACCAACCAGTCTCTGATGATTTCTGTGAAATTCATATTTTCATATATTATCATATTTCCATTGCTAGTATTTTAAAGATATCTCACTTTGTGGGAATCACTTTGTGTTTTTAAAGTCATATACATACCCATAACCTTCACAATTGTTTGAGTTTTGAGATTTTCACATTCACATGTGTAAATTCCAGCATCGTCATCGTTTGCGTCCTGGATTGTCACAGCATGTTGCAGTCCAATAATATTAATGGCGACCTTTCCAGCAACTGGTTTGAGCTCAGCGCCGTCCTTTTTCCAGACCACATTTCGGTCTTTGTTCAACTCACAGGTCAAATACATGGGCTGTCCTTTGAGGACAGACACCTCCTCCTCCAGGGTCTTGATAAATTTAACAGGCAGCTCTATTTATCATAAAAGGGAAAGTAGTTATTCTAAATTTAGCCAGGAGTGCTGGAACAGTTTATCAGTTTGAGATAAGACATAAACCCACCTTCAACAATAAGTCTGGCAGTGGAGGTCTTCTCTTTGTTTCCCAGCTTGGCGACACATGTATACTCCCCTCGGTCAGAGAGCTGAACATCAATAATGGCCAGTTTTCTGTCTTTTCCATCAGATGTAAACTTGTGTTTTGGACCTTCCCTCAGGTTGCTACCATCCTTCATCCATGTAGTTATAGCAGTAGAAGGAGAAATTTGGCACTCAAATACAGCGGAGGAACCGATAGACTCGGCCTCGAGCAGCACAATGTCCTGAAGTTCTTTCACAAACTTTAGAGGGACAGCCTTAAGCTGGAAAGCAAAGGGGGACTCTGCAGGAGGTTTGTCACCTCCACCACCAGGTCTGAGCCCTCTTCCACGTCCCGCATCACCAGGGGACGGGGTTTGGCGTGCTAAAAGGTGTATGTTAGAAAGAAGATTAACTCCCTAGTAGAAACAGGGTGTGAGCTTATTAATGCTTATTAATGCTATACCTTTATGGCCACCGATCAGGCATAACATTATGACCACCTGCCTAATATTGTGTTTGCTGCCAAAACAGTCCTGACCCATCGAGTATTAATAGCATAACATTCTTTTGAGCTATAGGAGCTCGTCTGTTGGTTTGGACCACACAGTCCAGCCTTCGCTCCCGACATATATCAATGAGCCTTTGCGCCCCATGACCCTGTAGCCGGTTCACCACTGTTCCTTTCTTGGACCACTGTTAATAGATACTGACCACTGCAGAGCCGGAACATCTCACAAGTGCTGTAATTTTGGAGATGCTCTGACACAGTCGTCTAGCCATCACAATTTGGCCCTCATCAAATTCACACAAATCTTTACGCTTGCCCATTTTTGAGGCAAATTTGAGGACAAAATGTTCACCTACTGCCTAATATATCCCATAATGTCATAATGCCTGATCGGTGTGAATGTATGTATATATCTTTTTTTAAACTTTATCAGAACTTACGTCTAAGCCCTCTGCCTCTGCCTAATGCGCCTTCTTCCTTGGGTTTTCCATCTGTTTGAAATAATGTAGCAATAGCACAGAATTGCAGTTGTCGATTAAACTATACATAACCCAAACTCACAATGATTGGAAGCCAGAAAGATTACATCTGTTGTTTTTTTATGTCAGAAAGACATGCATATTATTAAAAAAGTTGATGTAAATTAATGATGTACATTTAAAAATGAAGATTACAAAATGGCTACTTAAAAAACATAATCTGACAAACAATGACATTGACAACAAACACAGAAACAGACATCCACGTACAGACAATAATCGACACGAAAAAGAAACCAAAAACAAGTGAAAGGGTGGTGAGGCTTTGCATCAGAAGGGTGGATGAGCTTATGAAAAGAATGAAGGGAAGACATACTTGGAACAATGTGGAAGACGATGCCTAATATGTTAAACATTTAGTTGGTGAAAGTTAAATTTAAGAATGTATATTATTGGTGATTATTTTTGAAGGCCAGGGCAGGGATGAGATGCCAATGGTGAGGTTTTGGTCTCCCTCTCACCTATTGTGTCCTCCGTGCCTCCTGGAGTTTTGATGGCTCCATCCTCTAAGGTGGTACCAAATTCTTCTCCTTCTAAACTTTCAGAAGAAGCGAGCTCCCATCCCCAAATTTCTTCATCTTCTGCTTCTTCCTCATTCTCATCTTCAAATTCTTCCTCGAAAACTCCTTCTTCTTCTTGCTGAGTTGGAATCTTTGCGAGCTGCACAGCTCCAGGAGATAACTCTTTCATTAGCGGTATTGTTTCAGGATGCTGCTGAGATGCCTTTTTCTGCTGAGAAGTGATTGCAAAGTCTGTTATACCTTTAGGTGTAGGAACCTTTTCAGGAATCTTTGCACTGGACTTCCTCTGCAGCAGAATGGATTCAGATTTGGGTGATCGAATTCGTTTCATTTCTGCATCCTTTTTGACAATTTCAACAGGCTTCAGGGATAATTTCTCTTCTTCTATCATTTTTGCTGGATCTTTGAGAGCAGGTGTTTCAGATTCGTCTTTTGGACTTTCTCTTGGTTTGGTTGTCACAGTCAGAGAAGCTTTTTCTTCTTTAGGTTTCTCAATCATTGGTGAGATGTTTTCAAGCTCGGCATCTTTTTTTATGTGCACCACTGGTTTTAGTGATACGTCCTCTTTTTCTTCAAATTCCTTTATTATATGTTTACCCTTTTTAATAATCAGTGGTTTTGCTTCTTCTTTTGGACTTTGTTCTGTCTTTTTTACTTCAATTTTAACCTTGATTTCTTTGTCTGTTTTTTCCTCTTTTTCTAAACTATCCTGATCCGTTGGTGTTCTGTAAGAGCATGCCTCCACCTTATCATTCTCTGTTGGAGTTCTTTTTGCTTTTGTGAGCACCTCCGGCTCTTTAAATACATCTTTGTCTACTAGAGTCACGGGTTTTGGCACCACCGCTTCTTCTATCTTTTTAGCTGTTGGTGCAATTTCCTTTTTCTTTATAGGCACAACCTTTGGTTTATCGGGTCTTGCAGCTGGTTTCAGCACTACTTTTTCCTGATCCTGTTTGGTTGATGGTATCTTGGGTATTTTTTTGGTAATTTGACCTGGCGTCTTAGGACTCTCTTTTTTTGATACCTCATCCTTCATGAAATCTGCTTTGGTGTCTACCAGTGGAACTTCATGATCAGGTTCAGGATGCCTCTGCTCTTCTATTATCATATATTCTTCTTGTTTTCTTTCAGGATCTTTTATTTTTTCAGTCATAAGATCACTTACATCCTTTTTTGGTTCATAGCTACTAGGGGTTTTAGGCTTTGAATATATTTCATCCTTCTCAGCTTTTTCACTTTCCTGAAGAGTCACCCCGGATTGTTTATATTGCCATTCCTTTTGTGTCTGGCTCATGTTTAGCTGAGCTGCAGCTTTATGCTGTTCCTCTTGGTCTTTAGATCTTCCAATAACTTTTTTTAAGACCGGCATATCCTGTTTCTCTTGCTCACCGATGGGTTTAAGATATTTTTCTAAGGCAATAAATGTCACATCACAAACAGCACAATATCCAAGACACAGGACAGCCAAATACACAACATTCAACATGACTGATTTGAGTTTAGCCTATTCAGGGTATTGGAGACTAATACACATAAATACACTATATATATGATGAGAAATCATCTGGATTCCACAAATATGTAGCACTTATTTCATTGTAATAACTATAACTGTACCTGAAACAAGACTGACAACAGACACAATACACGGAAAAGCAATTCAAACAAAACCAGAGAAGTGCAATTATTAATAATTAATAGCATAACTTAAATTATTAAAATATGCAGGAAATAATAAAGTAACATACCTTTCTGAACTGGCCCAGGAGTTTGAACAGGACCATGATCTGCAGAGATTAGCCCATTTTGAAAGAGAAAACAGTCACGATATGGTTAATGGTAAGGAGTAACAACAACAACAAAAAAACCAGCACTAATACACAGTAATATTCAGTCAGAAGCTTCCTTGAATACTTTAAATAAAAGGTCCTAAAATTTGAACAAAGTGCCTCTTTAAATAAAAAAAAAATTCCATGAAACCCCTCAATACAGAACATCATGGTGTATTTATTATTGTAAAAAAAACAAAAAAACTTTTATTCCTGAACTTTGCACACAGTGTGTATTCTGAATTCATTCCTTAAAATGTATTAGATTTAAATTCTTGAATTTGAGTTATTGACATTATTTAGTTATTTCATTTTATTAATTTAACCCATTTTGTAATTGAATTAAACACAAATAACAAATCCAACATACCTTTAACAACACAATAATAAATAGAGCTCGGCCAATTTAGCGGTTTTGGCGATTAATCGGCACCGATAGTTGAATGCTGAAACTGTCGGCAAAAATCCATAACGATAGTTTAACCAGGTTTCATTATACAGTATGAAAGGGTCCTCTAGAGATGATTCACTGACACCATGTGCTATTTATTTTAAGTTGGGTTTTTTTATTCATTTGGGATGTAACACTTTTTATTTATTTGGAGTGTTACTTTTTGTTTTAGCTTAAATACATCTTTAATGCTGTGTATTTAATAATAGAATTCAAATATTAATTTTTAATTAGCAAATTGTTATGATTCAGTACTGTTTTTGTAACAAAGTTCAGTACTCTTTCACATGGAATGTTATGTTTAAATTTTTTGATCTATATCCGTATTCCATCCAGTATTTATATAAATATCCGTGGAATAATCAGCAAGTACGATCCAATCTAATAAATAATATATCTCATCTCTCATCTCATTTACTATATAAATAATAAATATAATAATTTTGATAATGAATTTAAGGTTTCCACTGCTGAATTGAAAAAAAGAAATAATAATAATCGCAGGTTTTCTTGACTATGCTTATTCTAACCTTGGATTTTAGACCCACTGGTTTAGATTTGTGCAAATATAACAGCTGTATTGTAAAAAGGCAAACGAAGCAAATAGTTGCTAATGTTTAGACATAATGAGACATAACGAGACAACGCGAGCAAAATTAAGCTGAGCAAACAAACAAACGTGTTAGTAAGATACACTGATATATATATATATATATATATATATATATATATATATATATATATATATATATATATATATATACACACACACATACATATGAATTCTATTATATATATATATATATATATATATATATATATATATATATATATATATATATATATATATTTTATTTTTTATTTTTTTTCTTATATATAAATACTTTTCTTATATCTATATCTATATCTATCTCTCTCTCTCTCTCTCTATATATATATATATATATATATATATATATATATATATATATAGAGAGAGAGAGAGAGACAGAGAGAGAGATAGAGAGAGAGATAGATATAGATATAAGAAAAGTACAGCAAATGGTGTACATAACCAACAAAACCAAAGTGGTAAAACAAACTGCAAAAGTCATAGAAACAGGCACGATACCTTGAGGAGGAGAGTCTGTTTCCTCAAAAGGTGTCTCTGTTGGCTTTGGTGCCTCAGGTGTTGGCCTACTCTCAACAGTTTGTTCTTTAAATAAAAGCATGTCATTGTCAGAGTCAAGAATCATGTGCATTCAAAGTGCATAAGTGTTAAATTACATACAGGATGAAATGTACATTTCAAAAGAATATAAAATCAGATAAGACAGAGGCAAAGCAAGAAGAAGAACAAGACAGCTGAGATTGAGAATGTACCTAGAAGAGGAGAGATCTTTTTCTCAACTGGCACCACTGTGGGCTTTGATGCCTCAGGTGTTACCTTCTTTACCACAGTTGGCTCTTTAAATAAAAGCATAGCATGGCAACATATAATAAATTAATGAAAAGTGTAAGAATATTGACATTCAATTCCAGACATGGAAGTAAATATTGTACCAACCTGGCTTTGGTGCCTTAGGTGTTGGTGCCTTCTCAAGAGTTGGCTCTTTAAAGAAAAACATGCCATTGTCACAATCAAGAATGGAAAGAGCTAATACATTAACACCCAGACAAAGTCCCTATAAAGGCAACATAAACTAAAGACACAACATTCTCACATTATATATAAGACATCAATAAGGAAAAACATTTGAGACCCACAAAGGACATTGAAACTGAAACTCTACCTAAGGAAGGAGGTGCAACCTTCTTCTCAGGTGGCACCACGGTTGGCTTTGGTGCCTTAGGTGTTGCCTTCTTTACCACAGTTGGCTCTTTAAATAAATGCATGACATTGTAACAAACGTACAATTATGACGGACACCTAAGAAATAGTGAAATAAAATAGAAGACATTGACATAATACTTTACCCTTTTGCACAGTTGGTGCTACTGTCGGTTTTGGTGGCTCAGGTGTGGGCATCTTTTTAACTGCCGGCTCTTTAAACGAAAGCACATTGTCAGTTTTAGGGTGTTACAGAACAGACTTTTCAGTTCACAAAAACAAAAACCGGATCAAAAGGATCTCAAACTCTGCTGAAGACTTAAATAAAATAAGAAGACTCAAAGAATAAAGGAACTTTCAAAGATGTCTCTACCTGGACCAGGAGAAACTTTGTGTTCAACTGGGACCACCGTTGGCTTTGGTGCCTTATCGTGTGTTGCCTTCTTTACCACAGTTGGCTCTTTAAATAAAAGCATGCCAATTAAGAAATGAGATTGCGCATGGAAAAATTTCCTGCATTACAGAATGTGCAAATGACACATGAAGAAAAAGACCTAACATAGCCATAACCTGTTTTCTTAAGGACACATGAAAGTCAAGACAATACCTTGAGGTGGAGAGACTTTTTTCTCAACTGGTACTACTGTGGGCTTTGGTGCCTCTGGTACTGCTTTTTTCACCACGGTTGGCTCTTTAAATAAAAGTATGCCAATGTCATCAACAAGAACTGAGGCTATGTTATGAAATTCAAATAGAGAGGAAGAGAGAAGGAGAGAACAGAGGGAAAAAAAGATATGGAAACCAAGATAATACCTTGAGGTAGAGAGACAGTTTTCTCAACTGGCACCACAACTGGCTTTGGTGCTTCAGGTGTTTCTCTCTTCACCACAGTTGGCTCTTTAAATAAAAAAATACCAATGTCACAGTCAAGAATTGATATTATTCATGGAAAGAGGTGCCGAATGACTTTTTCGTGTTACAAAGAAGAAGAACATCTAACAACCATTACATATTACAATAAAGAAACAGAAGAAAAAAAACAATGAAGAAAAAAAATACGCATGGAAGTCAAGACAATACCTCTAGGTGGAGAGACTTTTTCCTCAACTTGCACCACCATTGGCTTTGGTGCTTCAGGTGCTTCTTTCTTCACCACAATGGGCTCTTTAAATGAAACAAAAGCAATCAAAGTCAATAATAATTATTATTCATGGAAGGAGGTGCTATATTACTATATTTTGAAGTTACACAGAAAAGGAACATCTAACACGGTCATCACATAAAGATACAAAGACAAGAACAGTGAGTAAGAAAACCCCACAAAGACAAGCCAAGCCAACCTTTTGGTGGGGAGACTTTTTTCTCCACAGGCACCACTGTGGGCTTTGGTGCCTCAGGTGTTGTCTCAGGTGTTGCCTTAGGTGTTGCCTTCTTCTCCACAGTTGGCTCTTTAAATACAAGTATGCCAATGTTGCATTCAAGAATCGATAAGATAAGAGATGCACATGAAGATGAAACATTTCAGCCACATAATTTTGATATTTATATATATATATATATATATATATATATATATATATATATATATATATATATATATATATATATATATGGCACTGAAGAGGAACAAAATACATGTCGATTACATGCCAACCCAGACAATACCTTGATGTGGAGAGACTTTTTGTGGCCTCACTGTTGGCTTTGTTGCCTCAGGTGTTGGCTTCTTCTCAACAACTGGCACTTTAAATAAAAGCAAGCCATGGTCAGAAAAAAAATACACAGACCACATTCTTCATTACATAAAAATGTTATCATTTTGTCTTAAGAAAACAATATAACTTTTTTTTTTTTTTACAAAAAAGAGAATGTAAGATATCGCTTGCCTACTCGGCAAGCATTGCAAGAGAAGATAAAGAGTAACTTGTTTAAAGTGCATAAAGACTGTAGACATTCCAAAAGGAATGCTCATGTACCTCTTTCAGGAATTTTAAGCTCTTTCTTTATTTGAATTTCATTTTCTTTGAGTTTTCCTTTTTTAATCGACACAACCTCTTTTGGTGCCAACGCTTTATCAACAAATTTTGGTTTCGTTTGGGACACTTCAGACATGAGCACCGAGTCTGGAAGCTTTTTGACTTCTTCCACAACATTCAATGATTCAGATGTCTTCTTGGTTTCTGATTGTGTGACAGTTGCTTTAGTCTTCATTGCAGGAATCTTGTCCTTCCTTACTGTTTCTGTTGAAGGTAAAGTCTTTTCGCTCAACGAATCCACTGGTTTAAAAACTCGTTCCTCAGAAACAACCTTCTTTTCCACATAAACTTCCTGAGTGTCTTCAGGTTGACATTCTATAGAGAAAAGCTCATCCCTTGAATCTGCTTGCCTCACTTCTGTAATCTTCGCAGTTTCAGATGTAATGTCCACTGTGCGTAAAGTCTGTTCAACTCTCTTGGGAGCTGCATGGACTTTAAGATGAAATAAGATGTAAGATCGCACAATGTGGCAAGAGAAGAACAACACACACATGCATGTGAAAAAAATGAAGCCTCACAAGTGCTTCTCACATAGCATTACATTCGAAACAAAACTTGTTCCACTTTAATCATTTAGATATATAACCTGATGTAAATATATCTGGACTTTTTCCTGCCTTTGATTTAGATAGTGTACTATCAATCTAACCACTTATTAAAAACAAAATCCTACACAGACAGCCATCCAGATGACACATACCTATGGCAGGACCAAACTCTGTCTTCTTTTGAATTTTAGCCACTGGCCTTTTTTCAGGCACTGGCACTTCTGTAATATTAACTTTAGCTACTTTTAGGGAAGTCTCTTCAGGACAATACTGAATATCCTCCCTTTGATATGAGGATTCTTTTGAAATCACTGTGTCCACAAATGGGGCCACTTCATTTGTCTTAGATATGTCCACTGTAACCTGAGTCTTTGAAAACTCTTTTGAAACTTTCTTGGCAGGTGCAATAGCTTTAAAGATAAAACATTGAAACCATAACTACCATATGGCAATAAGCAAATTATATTCAATAACATTTCAAACTTAAAATGAAGGTTTAGGGACTGAAATGGAAAACAGGGGTTGCTCTGAAATTAGAATGTTTTTTTTTTTTTTTTTTTTTTTTGGGGGGGGGGGGGTGTATTTATTTAATCATTTCATCCAACTTTCTTTTTGTACTGACAACTATTAACCAATCAGGTCATTATGGTTTTATGGTTTATTATACTAAATGGAATAGGCTGCATATCTCATTTTTACGGAACTCTTGAACATGTAACTTTATAAGAATATTAAGAATTACAGAGGAAATCCCCTAAGAACAACCAATCATACCTGGTGCCAGTTCCTTCCTCATTGGAGGTATAGCTGAAGTTTTTTCTTCAGATAGTGTTTTTTCAGTTTTAACTTCAGAAACTTCAGGTTTCAACATACTGTGTTCAGGTTTATAAGATTCGCTTTCAGTTTCATGAAAGATTTCCTTTGCCACTGTTTTCTTAGACAATTCCACTTTATGTTGACTTTGTTCAACTCCTTTTGGAGCTACTAAGAGTTTAATGATGGAAAAAAAGGATATCACTATGTGGAAATGTACCATTTTATCTTACTCTGAACATAGATTTCTCTAAAAATAGATTTTATTCTAATATTTTCCACCTTGTAAAATGTGCAGTATGTAAAAGCATGAATTAATAAACAGGGGTCCGTCCTTTTCTTACCCATAATATTTAGATTTCTTTCTGATAAAGTTTTTCTTTTTGCATTAAGAGCCGGAAAGAATTATAAAAAAATAATTAATATTGAGTTAATTAAACTACATTATCTGTTCATGCATTTTGGTTTGTATCTGATCACTTATTCAGTTTTTCTTCAAAAAATGTAGGGTAAAGTGTTTCCCAACACTAATCCATAAAACATAATTTAGGCTAAATCCATCTAACTACTTGCAAAAAAAAAAAATCTGAAACAAACATTCATTTACTTGTCAATTTGTACTCACCTAACTTTCTTTTAAAACTGACAACTAAATTCCCCTTTTAACTCCTTAACGTATTAAACTAGACATGATTTGTGATAGGCCCCCAATCTCTGTTTTTTTGCAGAATATTTTAACTTTTAAAAATGACAGTTGAAATGAATATTAAGAATTACAAAGGAAAACCCTTAAGAACAACCAATCATACCTCTGGCTGGTGCCAGATCCTTCCTCGTTTGAGGTATAGCTGAAGTTTTTTCTTCACATAGTGTTTTTTCAGTTTTAACTTCAGAAACTTCAGGTTTCAACATACTGTATTCAGATTTATAAGATTCGCTTTCGGTTTCATGAAAGATTTCCTTTGTCACTGTTTTCTTAGTCAATTCCACTTTATGTTGACTTTGTTCAACTCCTTTTAGAGCTACTAAGAGTTTAATGATAAAAAAAGGATATTACTATGTGGAAATGGACCGTTTTATATTACTCTGAACATAAATTTTTTCTACAAATAAATTTAATCCTAATATTTTCCACCTTGTAAAATGTGCAGTATGTAAAAGCATGAATCGAAAAACAGGGATACTATTTTCAGCCATAATATTTAGATCCCAATGCTAATTTGGATTTGATTTTTTTCTGACAAAGTTTTTCCGTTTGCATTAAGAGCCGGAAAATTCAATAGAAAAATAATTAATATTGAGTTCATTAAATTACATTATCTGTTCATGCATTTTGGTTTGTATCTGATCACTTATTTAGTTGTTCTACTAAAGATTTAGGGTAAACTGTTTCCCAACACTAATCCATAATATAAAATTTATGCTAAATCCATCTAACTACTTACAAAAAAAAAAAAATCATTTATTTACTTGTCAATTTGTACTCACCTAACTTTCATTTCAAACTGACAACTAAAGTCCCCTTTTAAACCCTTAAGGTATTATACTAGACGTGATTTGTGATAGGCCCCCAATCTCTGTTTTTTTGCAGAATATTTTAACTTTTAAACATGACAGTTGAAATGAATATTAAGAATTACAAAGGAAATGTTGACTTTATGTTGACTTTGTTTAACTCCTTTTGGAGATACTAAGAGTTTAATGATGGAAAAAAAGGATATCACTATGTGGAAATGTACCATTTTATCTTACTCTGAAGGTATATACATTTCTCTATATATTTCTCTATTTCTCTATAATATATAATATAATATTGCTGTCTTGTAAAATATGCAGTATGTAAAAGCATAAATAGATAATCAGGGGGAACTTTTAGCAGCCAGAACATTTTGATCTCACTGCTAATTTTGATTTTAAATTTGCAGACAAAGCTTTTTCTTTTGGAAAATCTATTCATGCATTTTAGTTTTGTATCTAATAAATTTTTCAGTTATCTGAATAAACTGTTTTCCCAACACTAATGTATGCTATACATTACTGAAAAGATGATACCCAAAGACCTGGCAAGCATACCTTTGGAAGGATCAACCTCCATTTTAGTTTGAGGTTTTGTCTCCATCTCAATCTCAGATAGAGTAATTTCAGGTTTAGTGTCTACCACCTTCAATGAAGTCTCTATAGCCTGATATGGCAGATTCTCACTTTCATATGAGGTTTTTTTTGTTGAAATCATTTCCTTTGTTATGGAAATTTCCTCTAATCGCTTAGAAATTTCCATTGTTGCATATTGCTTTTGTTCAACTCTTTTTGAAGCTGCAAACACATGGAAGATTTTTAAGATTCCACCATCTGCTGGTGTCAGAAGCATGTCCGAAAAGCAAGCATTCAGAAAAAGACTATAATTCGTAAAATGCACTCTATTCAAATGATTAGTACAACTTTTACATGCTGATGAGAACAAACAACATTAAAGACATAACACATGATCCAAGAAGTACTTTTGGGTATTTCATTAAAAACAAACCCCAAGATCCACCTAGCA
This sequence comes from Silurus aristotelis, assembly GCF_946808225.1. Lineage (NCBI taxonomy): Eukaryota > Metazoa > Chordata > Actinopteri > Siluriformes > Siluridae > Silurus > Silurus aristotelis. The sequence goes on from NC_139576.1 coordinate 6,408,719, forward strand.
TACCTCTGGTAGGAGCCATTTCAATCTCCTTTCGAGGTTTAGGCACAGGTGCTTCCTCAGTTGGAACTTCTGGGTATTTAAGTTCAACCACTTTGCAAAGGTAGAAATGATATTAGACAAATGGAAAATGATCAACAAAAATATTATGATCAATACTGTCTTGAATAGAATGCATGAAAGAGGGTGTTTAAAGACACATTTGTGTATAAAGAATATATGTGTATTAGTGAGAAAAGTCAGAAGGTCTTAATGCAGATAACAATCTTAAATTCTCTGGTAATTATACCTCTCTTTGGGGGAGACCTCTTGACCCCATTCTTTGAAAGAACAGGTGTCTGTTCCTGAATTGGCTCAGGCTTGGGTTTTGCCAGAGGTAGACTTTGTATTGGCTCAGGCTCTACTTTTAGAGCTTCTTCAAGAATAACCTTTGGTTTATCTGGCTCTGCTTTACAGATCGATGGAAGCTCAATCTTCCCACTCGGTTCTGGCTTTTTAATGTCTGGAGACACCGCTGTAGGTTCTAGCTTTTTAGCCAGTTTGTGTTCTACCACTTCTCTAGAGGCAGGTGTAAATTCTGGGATTTTAACAACCTCTGCCTTTTGTAGTTCACATGGAACTGTTGAAGTCTCAGGTTTTCTTGTTAGGACAAGTGCAGGCTCTCGTTTTGTACTCGGCTCAGCCTTCAACGTTTCAGACAATTCCTGTTTAGGTTTTGCCACTCTTGGTGGTCCAGGGGCAACTGATGGCTCAATGTCTGACTTTTTCATTAGTTCTATTTTTGGTTTTTCTGTTATTTCCACCACCTCATGAGCTTGGAAAGAAGATATATTGGTTATGCTTATACAGTTCAAAAACGCAATGATACTTACAGTTGTATAAGATTTCAAAGACCAGTAAGAGGTTAAGATTAAGAGATTAAGAATTTGGACAACCAAGTTTAGTTGTCACAACACCAAAACAATACACACATGAGTATGTGAATAAAAGGTTTTCATAAAAATACAGTATAAAATGCCACAAACTAAATCTTATTGCTTATTTGCCTTTTTAAATTGGTTTTCTTCTGACAGTTACCTTTTACTGGTGTTATTGCTGTTTTTTCAGGTAAAAGCTCTTCATGTTTTGTAGTGTATTCTGGCTGTGGTACTGCTTCTGGCTTCTTAGGAGCACCTGATTCTTTTAACAAAGATTTAAAGTAAGAAACATCCCACAAAATACTAGAATGACAAAAGAAACCATGCACAATGGGGACAGAAGAATGAAGAGCAATGTTCAAAAAGAAGCAAAGATAGCAAATATACATCAAATGCATCACAGAAACATCTGAGAAAAACATACAATGGACACATATATAAACATGCACACAAACAAATATTAAACAGACAGAAATGGATTGACATACAAAGAGACATGGTAATATTCTACAAAGGCAACTAATATAATACCTCTGATTGGTGTGGACACTGTTTTTTTTGTAACTGGAACCAACGTTTCAGGTTTAGGCTCAGTTTTTAGCTCTGGCTTCTGTGTAGCCTTTGGTTCAGTTTTTAGCTCTGGCTTCTGTGTAGCCTTTGGCTCATGTTTAGGCTCAGGTTTTAGCTCTGGCTTCTGTATAGCCTTTGGCTCAGGTTTTAACTCAGGCTTCTGTGTCACCTTTGGCTCAGGCTTAGGCTCAGGTTTTAGCTCTGGCTTCTGTGTAGCCTTTGGTTCAGGTTTTAGCTCTGGCTTCTGTGTAGCCTTTGGCTCAGGCTTAGGCTCAGGTTTTAGCTCTGGCTTCTGTATAGCCTTTGGCTCAGGTTTTAACTCAGGCTTCTGTGTCACCTTTGGCTCAGGCTTAGGCTCAGGTTTTAGCTCTGGCTTCTGTGTCACCTTTGGTTCAGGTTTAGGCTCAGGTTTTAGCTCTGGCTTTTGTGTAGCTTTTAGTTGAGGTTCAGCCTCAATTTTAGGCTCTGGCTTGGCTCTAGCTACAGGTACCACTTTAGGCTCAGTTGATAGCTGAGGTTTGGGCTTAGGTGCCTCAGGAACTTCAGGTTTTAGAAGAGCTTTAGATAAGACAGAGAACTGTTAGTCTCTAAAAGATGATAATAAGGGACATTACAGACAATAACAGAAAAGAAGAAGAAAAGTGCAAGTCCAATTATACATATTATACATAATATGGTCAGTTAGAATCAACACATTTTCCATGCTAAAAGACAAGAGTCTTTACATATGTCAGCCTGTAAAAAAAGATTTTGTAAAGTTTTCTTCATTTGTAGTGAAGAATTTTACAGATGCCGCATATATAAATTTCATTTTTGCACAATCGACAATAATGAAGAATCTGAAGACAACATATGAGGGGACAATACTAAGGACAATACCTTTAGGTGCAGGCTGTTGTTTTGATTCAGGCACAATTGTTACGGGAACTGTTTCCTCTACAGGTATGATTTCAGGTTCTATAAAGTACAGCAAAAATAAAATGGAGATACAAAGTCACGTACGTTTTTTTGTTGTTATCAAACTGCATCGGTGATTATAATGATAATGAGCCAGTATTTTTAATGCTAAAATTTCTATTATAGACCATTTTTGAGTTACAAAAACTAAAACTAAAATACAGTGTATGAAAATGCCTGCAAACTGTAATAGAGTGTAAAAAAAACTAATGTGTTGGTAGAAATGTTAAATCCCATAAGAACACCAAATACCAAATAGAAAAATACTTAAATTAAACATACTTTCATACACGTCAAAATATTCTTAAAAAGACTTTACATTTTTCCTAAATAGAAATGTTTCAAGAGCACGTTTAACAGATGCTCCACTGTGAATATACAGAGTAAAGGAAAAGAAAAAACATGGCATTCTCTTACCTTTTTGAGGTTTTTCTTCTGTCTTCTGTGCCACCATTTTAAAAACAGTTTCTTCAATGGGCTTCTTTGGTTCTGAAAGAAAACAAATAAACATTGATAAGCAAAAATAACTGGACATGTTTCAGGATTCTTAAATTCCATGGCGTGTAGGACATCTTCTTTGAAGGTTTTAATAGCGTTATTAATGATGTATTAGATACAATAGGGGGGAAAAAAAACCAAGTGGATTAGTCAGTATAATAGCAGTTATTGAAATTCTCACAAGTTACACACTGATGATAAGGACAAACAAATAAAAAAAATCAAGGGGATGGAAGACAGAGTTTACACAGCGCAGATGAAATAAGCTAACCATAAAAGCTCTCGGGTTAATAACATGGCAGCTGTGATATACCTTGAGTTGGTGTTACTTCATGAATTACTTTTTCTTCTTGCACTGTCCAACTCTCATATTCTACCATACCAACATGAAGTGTGATAAGAACACAAGAAGGGGAAAAAGAAGCAAGAATACATAAATGAATGAATGAAATAAAGAAATAGATTAGTCCTTTTAAAAGAAAAATATATTTGTTTAGAAACCTGCTATTTATTTCCTGTAACATAACTCTCCTTTGGGTAGTCACAGATTAAATAACTTTAATGAATAAAACACAACAGCTTTCGTGGTTATTAGTTTAACAATCTGGGCTACGGTGATTTTTTTGTTTTGTTTTGAAGAATAAGAGATGGAAAGCATATTAGGAGGAGGATGGTTAAAAAATGAAAAAGAAAAAAAAAAAGTAATCAGGTTAAGGGTGGAATAACATTGGAACCAGTACCTTTTACTTCAGTCTTTTCTTCATAATGATAATATTCGGTTGACTCGCCTTTAAATAGGAAAGAATTCAATATTAAACTGCTAAGCACTGCTTAGAAAATGTATTTCTCTCTCTCTCTCTCTCTCTCTCTCTCTCTCTCTCTCTCTCTCTCTCTCTCTCTCTCTCTCTCTCTCTCTCTCTCTCTCTCTCTCTCTCTCTCTCTCTTTAAAGAATGCTACCTCACCTTTGAAACTAATCATAGATGAAACCTCAGGCACTTGTATTGTTGTATCTGGGACATCTAAATTGAGAAGTATTAAGAATGGACTTCATTTGTATTGTTTAAATTGCTTTAAATGATTCAGATTTGCAGAATTGAGCAACTAAGCAACTTTCTTTCTAAATATAAAATTACTCACCATAAGAAAAAGTTCCTAGATCAATTTCTGTAAAAGGACATACAATATGTATTGAAATCAGAACCCATATCACTAAAAGTTGGTTAATGAAATGTTAAACACATTAAAGTGCTTGTCATGTTTAATTAGTACCTTTGCCTGACAGGTACAGCTCAGCTGTACTTTTAGTTTCACCAATGGGCTCCAGTCGTGCGATGACTGAGTAAACGCCTAAAACATGATCAGAGTTTGAGTGAACTGATGAACTCATTTAATTAAGTTCTACATTAAAACGAAACAATAGTTCATTGTACACACCTTCATCCTCAGATGTTACGTTACGGATGATCATAAAGTGACGTCGTCCTTCACACTGGAAGGCATATTTTGGACTCTCTTTAAGCTCCCAAGAGTCTTTATACCATGTGACGACTGCATTGTCAAATGACAACTCGCACTCGAAGGTTGCAGTCTGGCGTTCCTTCACCACAATGTTTTGAATGCGCTTAGTGAACTGTATCGGATCGGCTGGAAACAAAATATGATTTGAATAACTAACTTATCGTACCATGTTCTAGTATGTACTAGAGGTGTCCCTGATTGAGGATCTACATGGTTGAATCAGAGCTGTGACGTCTTGCCTATAGTCGACTGATAGTCGTGCAGGAGGGGGGTATTTAGAAGGCGACAACACCAGGTGGTCGTAAAACGATTCCTCATAATATTTTAAAGCCACAGTTTAGAGAACATCACAAAGATACAGAAGAATATGTATAAAATATTTGGATCAAAAAAACTAAAAATCAGAAATAAATAACTGCAGAAAGGCCACATTGCAGACAGGATTTGCATTTCACATGCCAGCAAATGAAAAACAGAACAGAATATACCATTACAGAATATCCCAAACATTGTTAAATATTCAAATCCCTGCTGCCAAGATGCTTTGTGTCAATCACAGATTATGGAAAGTGAAAATTTGATCTGTCAATAGGGGGTACGAGTTGTATTTATTCTAATAATTATTTATTCTTCTTTCTTTTCACATATTTATTTACAGCATTATCATATTTGGCTGTATGTTAACTTATTTGGAGAGAACAGGTAATTCTATGTGTTCACCCTCATATAAGCAAAATGGTATGATCATCAGTTCATAAAAGAAGGGTCACCTCTAGTATGTACCATATATAACCTTTGCATTCTTACATCATTTTTATTTCAAATAAGAGTAAGGCCACCATGGCCATGCAGTTGAAGAGTTTTAAGAAAAAAAGAGATAAAATTCTGCATTTATTAGTAAGGACACAAAATGGAACGCAAAGTGATCAGTCAAGAGATCAAAAAAAGTGTTCTGAAAAATAAAACCTTTTTTTGTGATGTAAACTTTTACACTGTGAACCCTGTGTTCTATGGTGTGTAATTAATTTAAAATGTAGGGATCACATTTGTTGCATTACATGATGATCCAGTAGGAACTTGGTGATACCTGCTATAGATTATGTTACATAAGCAAATATTCTTTGACTGGAAAAGTTTGAAAAGCAACCAGTGCATTTTGTACATATAAATAAATGCAGATGTAAAGAAAATTTGAAATGTGGGCAAAAATAAACAAATTAACTCAATAATGATGTGAACTATAACCACGAAGAAAATATTATAGAATATATAAAAAATCATCAGAAATGAGAATTGACATTCTGCAATCTTCCACATATCACACAATGTAGCATAGCCAACTAAGTGTAGAAATTGAGACTTGCATGTAATTATTCAAGAGTGAAATAATACAAAGCTGCACTCCTGGTAGCTTTGTCTACTTACCAAGAGAATGCTTAATCATGTTTTCCTCTCTCTTCGCACGATTTAGTACATGGCAACTGACAACAAAAGCGAGGTAATGCTTAAAAAGACTTACCTACAACGGACAGTGTGGCACTGGAGATGTGTGGGCCACAAACAACACGGTAATTTCCCTGGTCACTTTTCTGGACGTTCTTGATCTTCAACAAGTGCCGATCACCCACCACTTTAATGTCGTATTTACTACTGTTCTCAAGCTTCTTAGAGTCTTTGTACCAAGACAGTGTGATTTCTGGGTAGTTGATCTTAATTTCACACTCAAACACAGCATCTGTGTTAACTTTGGTAGTTTGATCTTTGATGTCATTAAGCAGGGAAATGGGCTGCAAAAAGGAGGCAAGTGCAAACGGTCATATATCGATCAATATCTTAGTATAGGAAGTAAGAACCGACTGCAGGAAAAGCAACTTACTTCAGTTTGCTCCATTCTTCGCTGCAGATCAGCCACAAGTTTAGCCAAATCCTCATCGGATTCTCTGGTACGTTCATATCCCGGTCTTTCACTTTCTTCACCCTTCTCTCTCTTCAGCTGTTCAATGGCCTGGAGAAGGCCACGGTAGTCAGTGATACCGTACATGCGTGCGTACTTCTCATACTCTTTTGGGTCTACATTTCTTAGCAGCTCAATGATGTTAATGTCTTCATTCTCTTTTGGACTCTTTTGCTTGGATGGAGTCCTGAAAATAACAGAAAATCATTTAAATAAATAATATCTTTACTTAATATATATTTTTTGTACAATACTCTATATTTACAGTGCATCAAATCTCAAACTCACTTCTTCAGTTTCACTGCTTCATGTGTAATCTCCTTCTTCTCATCAACAGTCAGATCAGTGCTGGATTCGATTTCTCCATGCTTGTTGGATGCTACACATCGATACTGGCCAGCATCTGATTTGGTCACTTCTCGGATTTCCAGCTTGGCATCTTGGCCCTTCTGTACAATGGCAACCCGACCGCCTTGAGTCATCTGCCTCCATTTGCCCTTCATCCATTTTACATTGGGAATAGGATCACCACCAACCTTGGCAATAAAGGTTGCAGTGCCCTCTGTAAAGTGGAACGTGACATACACTTAGATAATATCTGACACCTTAAAATAGAAAGGAAATTTCTGTTGAAATAAGCACTTACTCTCTGTTATACGGGCACTCTTGGGTTCTTCAATGAAGAACAAGTTGTCCAGTTTCTGAGCAGGCACAGGTGCTGAAGGTCCTGTTTGTGCTGCTGCTGCGGCTGCTCCTGCTGATAAACAATACATGAAAAATGTTTGTCAAAAACAACTGATGTCAATTAACGTTACACCAATTGTGGTAATCCACTGAAAATGACCCGGACATTTAAACACCAAGGCAGAGATGATAACAGAAGCATCAAAAAGTAAATTCATCCTCTTACATGTACAATCAAATTTTAAGTCTTGTGTTGGGAAAACAAGAACTTGAGAATTGTATGGTGAATTAGAGGAGGACATTCAAAACCTGAATTATTCATTAAAAACAGGCAAAGTCTTTATAAATTATAGTACAAACCATCAAAATACTTTCTCCTGCTTCAGCTTCTTTTCAGTTTTCCCTCAAAAGGTGAACAAATAGTAAGCTAAATATAATAACTTATAATAGAGGAAAGATTTTAACAAGTATAATACACTTTTTCCTTTCCGTCTCCTTCTATTTATTGTTATTATTATTATTATTATTATTATTGGTTGAATTAGTATGCTATTTAAGCACATTTGCTTAAGTTTGCTTAAAGTAGAATTCAAGTTATAAAGGAAGTAATAATGTAATCGTTACAGCATTGGACTTTGGATTCAAAGATCACAAGTTCAAATCCCAAGCACACCAAGCTGCCACTGCTGGGCCCCTGAGCAAGGCCCTTAACCCCACAGCTGCTCAGTTGTATGAGATAAATGTAAGTCACTCTGGATAAAGGCCAAATGCCAAAAACAAAAAGTTAAAAATGTGAGTTGCATATCTGTTCTTCACATTTAAAGATTCCAATCATACCTTTAATGGTGACCTTGGCCTTAGAGAAATCACTACCAACATTGTTGGTTGCCTTGCATAGGTAGTCTCCTGCATCATTTCTGGATGCTTTGGCGATTGTCAGTGTGGCAGTGCCATCCACAAACATGAGCTTAGAGTTGGCTGAAGAAATCACCTCTCTTCTGTCCTTCATCCATTGTATTGACAGAGGAGGAGAGCCACAAACATGGCAGCTAAGGCTAAGGCTCTCACCCTCATTCACTGCGATAGGCTTCAGAGTCAGATCAAAGGTTGGTGGCATTTGTTTTTCTTAATAAGGAAAAAGAATTTATTTTTTATGACCAGAACAAACATATATATAAAACAAACCATTCAAAAAGGACAAAATCTTAATAAAGATTTGTACCTGTAATGTTTATCACCACATTATAGGATGCAGTACCAGCTTCGTTAGAGGCACTGCAAGTATAGGTGCCACTATCTGATGTTTGGGATTTCTTAATACATAACGCAGCCACGTTGCCCACAAAGGACATTTCACAGTCAACAGAACTGAAAATCTGCTTGTTATCTTTGTACCAGCTGATGGACAGTGGCTGTGATCCAGACACACGGCCCTCAAGTTTTACAGGTTTATCCTCAGTCTCCTCAAAATGCTCTGAAGGCTTCTTAGTGAAGGTTGGTGGAATTTTTGCTTCTGAAAATAAAACAAAGTAGTACACTCCGTTATGAAACACTCAGGATACATAGATGTGAGTATCCTTTACAGATATTTGCAGGTCTCATGACAATATATAGCAGAGAAACATTAACTTTCCCCATGAATGGATGTGTATGTGAATTTTATTGATTCCAATTAAAAAAACACCAGCTCTTAAGGTCATATTTGTATTAATCATACATAGTATAAAAATTTATTACAAAAATTGCTACCATCCCAAAGCTATTTTCTTATAAACATCCATCTATAAGTGTTTTATTTTGTAATACCGTATACCACAGCATTTATTTTTTTTTACAAAGAATAAATATTTTAATACAAATATATTTAAATGTTTGTAAAAAGAAAAAGTTATTGGGGAGAAATTGTAAGTTTTTAGGCTCTAACAGAAAAACTCATCTAAACAGTCAAACATGGAAATGTAGGCTTAATGGTATGGGGTTGTTTTGGAATAGGGAAAGTTGGACAATTATTCAGAATAAAAAGAAGAAAATGAACCGACATGGCTAATATTCCATACTTCAACACCATGCAATTCCATCTGCACTGCAGCTACCTGGAACCGACTTACCATACGCCATACAACAAGACAATGAGCCGAAGCGTACGTCCGAACAGTTGACTGGAGTATCTATTATACAATGGCCTCCCAGTCATCACACCTAAATCCAACTAAAATTGCTCTGGGATGAACTGGATCGCAAGGTCATAAAAAATTATCCACCTAGTGAAGAACACCTCTGGCAAGTTGTACAAAAGTTATGGCAAAGCTTTCAGTTTCAGCTGAATGTTTGGAGAAACAAACTTTCTAGATGCCCAGATTGTGTAAAGCTGTTATTAATGCTTAGAAAGGTTTTATGTATTGAAAAGGTGTGACATCTGTACATTTATATGTTATTAATTTGTAGGTAAATATGATGCTCAACTGACTCTCAAAATGTTCTAAAAGTATCTTAAATGAATACTTTTCAAGTTTTTAATACTCTAATCAACATGGGCCTGGACAAATAGAAATACTTTATATCGTTAAAAATTCATAAATCTTCAGGACACCAAACGGATCTTTTGTTATGTTTCCACACGGATGGTTTTAATTGCAGGATGTGTGCATCATGACGCAACAGTAAAACAATTGTTGAGTGATTAAAAATGATTAAAGAAAGGACGTTGTGAATAAATGTGTGCTGCTTGCTTAACTTTGAGTCTTTTATAATTATTTATTTATATATTTAATAAAAAAAGTCAAACAGAAATGCACGCTGCATTAATTAAGTGTTAAATGTATGAAAATAAATTTGCATTAATGTTGACAACCCTAATATATATATATATATATATATATAGATAGATAGATAGATAGATAGATAGATAGATAGATAGATAGATAGATAGATAGATAGATAGATAGATAGATAGATAGATAGATATAGATATAGATATACATACTTAAAGCACCCATATAGAATCCTATTATAACAAATTAAAACAACAGTTAACTTTTTTTAAAAGAAAGCCAAAATATTTTGCGTCAGAAATGTCAGTCTTTTTTGAATATCAGCATGGCAGATTTTAAGCTTGTGCCTCTAGACCTTTGTTCTCATGGCTATTTCCAAATCACATACACACTGATATCAACACAATTCCTTGTGTGTAAAAAAAAATAAAATATATATATATATATATATATATATATATATATATATATATATATATATATATATATATATATATATATATATATATATATATATATATATATATATATATATATAATTTGATCTTTCAGGTTACAACAGCAGAAGTGCAATTAGCCCAAAAACAATTTGCACAAATGTTTCTTAAAAAAGACCTTTTTCTTATTCAGCATTTTCTTACACAATAAAAAATACTATAAGAAAAATAGCATAAAAGGAAGTCTATTGTGGCTATCGAAAAAATCAGTAATCAGCATAAACTTAAAAGAGGTCAAAAGCAATTATCATTTCTGAAGCAAAAAATCTGTTTAAACATATGTCGAAAAAGGAGATTTTTTATATAGTTTTTGTATTTCCACACTAAGCATAAACTACTATTCTTCTGATGTACACTGTAAGACATCAAGCAAATCTATCAGTGTACTACTTTGCATAGTTCCTAATACAACTGGTCACTTAACTATAAAATCATATTTACAGAAGTTAAAAATAATGTGCTTACAAATCTCTTTCCTGTCTATAGAACATATTTTTTAATGTTGATAATGCTTAGAAATTCTTATAAAGTTAAAGGCCTGGTATTACAGGAGGTGAATAAAGCTTGAAAATTGGTTAGATTACTAGAATATTAACTAGTTAGTTCTAGTTAGGTTAAGATGGGTACTATTTGGTTGAAGCAAATTTGAGGGCACCAAGAGTATAACTGAAGTTTATTAAAAAGTTCCTGCCAGCATTAATCTGGCAAGTCCCCCACAAAAAGATATCTTTTCATTTATCATTTATCCTCTATCAATTTAAGATAATGCAAGGAACCACAAAAAGCATTTAAGACTTTGTTGTTTCCTCTTTTGGAAGACCTGAGCTGAGAGTTTCTTCACAAAATAAGCAGGTGCTTAGAAAGAGCACAAAACCAGTCACATGACTCCTTTAATTGCAGATAAATTGGAATCCTTTGGCAGTATTCCCAGTATTCTATTAGTACAGCTAATGTTACATAAGCAAAAGTGCATGTCATCTATTAAAGATTGTAAATTGTACATTGCAAGTGCTTCAGTTGGCAGGTTTATATCCTTAAGCCTCTTCTCAAATCGAGCAGGTTCTGAGAGGAACACCAAAGTGCTCAAATTAAAGTTATTATTCTGTGTAAATATGCAGAGCTGCCATCCTGAATATTCTGGCCCAAGTTACACACATATATATATATATATATATATATATATATATATATATATATATATATATATATATATATATATATATATATATATATATATATATATGTCGAATCTTGAGCATGATATCCAAGAAAGTCCATATTAGGCAAATGCTAAAAGATCCTAAACCTTATCCAATTATGCTTACCCAAAGTATATGACTAACCATGATGGGTGTCATCTATTTGAAAAAGGATGCTGTAGAAAATAGAAAGAATCCAAAGTTATACAAACCTGTCTCCGTTGTCACATTGCCATGACAGATGTCAGTTCCATAGGCATTTGAAACTTCACAAGAGTATTTCCCTGGGGTTTCTCTGTTGCACTCATGCAGGCACTCCAGGACGCTTGAACTATCTGTCACTTTTGTGTTGTATCTGTACGAGGCATACAGCTGCTTTCCATCTTTGTACCATGTTACAAACAACTTTGGTGCTCCAGTGAATGTGCATTCAAGCTTCAGTTTACTGGCAATTGGGAAGACTGTGTCTGTCAACTTCTTTTGGAAGCATGGAGGTGCTAAGAGGGGCAGTAGAATCAATAGTTTTGTCAAAACAGCAAACACCAGATGTAAAGATTTGTACAGCATCCTCATCCATCCTCAGCAACATGCTAGAAACGAAAGGGCAAATCATTCCTCATTGCTTTCCAAATTGGAAATCCATGTGGAAGGAATAGAACACCTCTTTCAGAAATCGTGCAGACCAAAAGACAAATGAAGAGAAGTTGTTTGATGCATACTCACAAAAACAAGCACTAGAAAACCTGATTCTCAAGACACATGCCCCGTCATGGTCAAACCGAGACCTTTCATCACACAATATCACAACTTGAATAGAATCGCAGACAAAAACATCATTTCAGGCACCATGCTGTCCTACACTGCAATAACTTGCTCTCTGCATGATTTAAAACATTACCAAATAAGACATTAAAGGTAACTTTAGAAGATTTAGACAAGGATCTTCTTAGTATGTGTACAATTTACAAACCTGCAACTGTTTCCCCTCGGTTCCATATGCATTTAAACTTTCACAAGAGTGAAGTATTTTCCAGATATTCCTTCAATCCAAATATTTCAGGATTCCATGGAGCATAAGTTCAGTGTGATTTTGGTATTGTATCTGTAATTCATGTAGAGTTGCTTACCGACCTTGTATCAAGTCACAGATATTGTTGGCACTCCAGTGACTGAACATTTAAGGTTTGAAGATCTTCAATGGGTATACACAGAAATGGGAGGTGGTAGCTCAGTGGGTAAAGCGCTGGGTTACTAATTGGAAGGATGAGGGTTCAAACCCCAGTCTTGCATATCTGCCACTCTTGGCCCCCTGAGCAAGGCCTTTAATCCTCTGTGTTTCAGGGGTGCTGTATCATGTCTGCCCCAGCTCCTAACATTGCTGGGACATGTAAAGAAAGAATTTTACATTGCTATAAAGTATATTTAGCAAGTATAAATCACCCTTCTTTTCTTATTTGTCAGCCTCTTCACAATGAAAGCTGTTTTTTTTGTAAGAAGGACTGGATCGCTTTGCAGGTGATTTATGCCACAAATGTAACATATTAGCCACCACTGCACATGCTAAGTCATAAAAAGAATACCAGTGGACAAGCATTACTTCCCAATATTATGAAACTGGAACTGGGATAACTTTGGCATGGTAGTTATGTTTCCATCTTTTCAGTTTTCACAAGAATAGTTTCCTGTGGTGTATTTTGTCCACTACTATAGGCAATCCAAGATGGACGCATTCTCTGTCACCTTTGTAGTATATCTTTGGAGGCGTAGAGTTGTTTATCAATTTGTTCATAGAGTCCAGTGTATGTGCACTCGTGGTAAGAATTGAAGTGGAAATTTAATTTAGCTTCTTCACAAGAGAAGAGAATTTTTCTTTGCATTTTTAGCTTTTTCACAATATGTGCTGATTCTGAGTGAAAAAGACAAATAAGTTTTATTTGGTGTAGCACCAAAGAGACCTCCTGAATGTGAGCAAGAATCTGATCCAGGACAATAATCCATAAGCTGGCTCCAATGTATATACAAAATGATCCAGACAATTCTTCTCAACCCAAGATTGAAGAGCTCAATTTTGAGAGAGATCTTCCTCAAGAGGACAAGTAATATTTCAAGTTTATTTCTATAGCGCTTTTCACGCAAAATATGGGAAATGCTAAGGCAAAATCAGTGCATTTAGAAGATACTGTATATATATATATATATATATATATATATATATATATATATATATATCTATATCTATATCTATATCTATATATATATATATATATATATATATATATATATATAATCTTATTTTCACTTCTTTATGCAAAAATCAGATCCATTGGATCAAAAATAATCCATCCAGGTCCAGAACACTGTCTCTGTTGCTGAGAAACACTTAGTTACTTGTTGGCTGCTGGCTGCGAAAAAGCATTCCAAGAAAGTAAAGTCCTAAATCAAAGGTATCACAGTGATGCTCAGGTACTGTGCATTATGGTTTATTGTTCTTCTCTGATCCAGACATGTACCAGATGAGGAACTTGAAAGCCTGAAAAGAATTGGAACGTCCAAAGGTTTTTTGTTTGTTTGTTTGGTTTTTGGATGAAGTACAAGCAAGACAAAAACTCCAGCAGAAACGTAAAGGATAGGAAAGAAGTAGACACTGAAGTTAAGAATTTAAGATGAGACACTGAGAGAAAACCAATAGACAGTTTCAAGTCAGGATTGTAGAATCAAATGTCCATGTTTGGCAAATACTTTTTTTTTTTTTGCAAAATCCAGGAAAGATCATTCCATGACCAAATAAAGACGTTTAAGACAGTCCATTTGACTTGTTCCCGTGTTGACAGCCTAAGATGTCGCTGAAATAAGCATGGTTCAGGTTGCTGTTTGGGGATTTTTCTGAGCTGGCAAATCTTCATAGCTTCATGGTATATGCTTAATTTCAAAACTTTTTGTACATATCAGCAAGCAATAGAGATTTTATTTACATATTCCCCTATGCATTTTGCAAGAATGCTTAGCATAAATATTAGTGGTTTCTATCATGTCATTTTGTGAAATATATCATGCATTATATCACATTAGCTTGCATTCAGATGGTTTCACTTTTTCCTGGTTTTTGTTTTTTGTTGTTGTTTTTTTTTGTCCGAGCATGAACTGTGCTCCTTATTTCCAGGGATCTAGATCGAGAATGAAACTTGGAATTGCAATGAAACCTTTCTGAATTGATCTGTTTGGTGATAATCAGCAATTAGAAACATTTTGAAATTGCAAGTTGATCACACAATCATGCCAGATGCTTGTTAAAAGATTATAGCTTGAAGAAATGACCCGCTCTGCATGTTAGTTCCAACACACTGGTTAGTGCAAAGGAAAATCAGTAGAACCTGCTCTTTCTCTGACATACTAACCTCTCGACTCAGCACCTGATTCAGAAGACATCTTTCCGACAGTGTTAGATAAGCAATACTGGTATTCCTCAACATCTGATCTTTCAAAAGAATGCAACTTCAAATGTGCAACTGAATCTTGGAAAACAAGCGCATGTTTTTTGTCCATAGGAAGTGCTTTCATGTTATCAAACCAGTTAACTCCAAACGGGGCATTACCAATAACCTCACACTGAAACACAGAAGTTGGTCCCTTTTCTACATCCAGCATTTGAAGGGGAAGCGGTTCTGAGGATCAAAAAGTTAAAATAGAAAAATCTCAGCATGATAATGTTAAATGTTAAAAGCCTTGTGATTGTTCTATTAATCTTATAGAAATATATTCAGAGTTGGTTATTTAAATTGGTGATTTAAATAATTTTTCCAGGGTTCTTGAAACAGTGCAGAAGGGGCTTTTGAACCACCGCCTTTAAGCACAAATTTATGCTTTTAAACCCGAAGAAATAAGGGATAGAAAATATGGACTGAAAAAGCAAAGAAAGAAGACAATACACGTATATATATATATATATATATATATATATATATATATATATATATATATATATATATATATATATATATATATATAGTCCAAGTTATTAGGTCTTAGTCAGTAGTCCTAGTAATTATCACATGATCACTGTAAAATAGAGCTTTAAATCTATTGCTGTTTTTACACTCGAATTATTTGGTGACTTATAATATCAGTTGATTCCGCACATCCTTGTTTAGATTTGATTTATTTATATTTTCAACATAATATAGCCACAATATGCTATAAATGTAATGTATTAATGTAATGTAGACTATCTCTACTTTTTGTTTCATTGTCATATAAAGAAATAAATCATAATAAAGAATTAAAGAAGAAATATAAATATGCAGTTTTACCTGAGGCTTGCATACAGATATGATGTATTAAATCGTCACCATGTTTAAAATAACTTAACTCTGAATATAACTCATAAAAGTCCCTGTTTTTTTTTTTAAAGGCTCAGCATTACAACTAATAATTTATTTAGCATTTTGCATCTTGAAAGTTAATATATGATTATAAGATATAAGTCATGCAGGGCAAATACACAATTCAAAGATGTCAGACAGTCTTCATCTTTGTTGTATTGTATGTTTGTTGTGATTCTGCCAAAAGTGTTGGTGTGTATGCTCAACAACTCTTCACATATTGACGGGGACTAAAATAAAATTCAATGTTATAATATTATTCAGAAGAAAGTAACCATATATGTGTTTATATGGTTAGAATGACAAGAATTAGACACTTGATATCCACTACAAGCTGTGGTAGTGTATAAACACCACACCTTTCACAGTTATACTAAATGCACTATTCACATATATACTAAATATCCTAGCCTTGTTATATAGCTTTATCCACAACAGTAATATTTAAACTACTCGAAGAGTAAAATTTAAGTTCAGGTTATTTCAAGAAATCAAAATACACTAAACACATACCCTGAAGACATACAAACATTACTTTTTTGCTACAAATTCTATGTTGAGAAAACAAGCAAAGTCAAATTTTCCACAAGTTTTTAATATAAGGCTAGGTGGAAAGACTGTGATTAAAAATTATTAAGATAAGAAAATGTGACATTTATATTCTGAGACAGAACAAATCTGCGTCTCCCAGCCCACATCTTGTCAAGCTACCATTGGTAGATAAATGTGCAGTTAGCCCAGTTAAGTCCCATTTGTTATCATTGATTCCATTGTGCAAGCAAAGCTTTAAATGATATAAACCGATGAACTTACCGGTGATGATCAGCTTAGCAGAGCAGCTATCAGTGCCGTGTTTGTTTGAAGCACAGCAGATATATTCCCCACTGTCTGGTTTGGTGGTGTTCAGGAGCTGTAGGCATGATGTGGAATGGTGGCTGATGATCTTGTACTTCTCACTTTGCCTGAGTTCAGCGTTCGACTTAAACCATTTGAAGGTTACGTTTGGAGCGTCTTCTATTTCGCATTCGAAGTTCGCAGAGCTGCCAACTTTGATCTCGAGGTCATGGAATTTTTTCTTGAATACTGGTGGCACTGAATTGTGTAAAATAAAGAAAAGAGAAATTATTCATAAAATTCATTACTTTTTTTAATAGATTGTGCTCAGCTGGTTCAAGCATGGATAGGGTGGAAAGAGCAGTAGTCCTCAAGCGACTGTGAAAAGAGATGGTATGACTATTAAAGATATGAAATGAAAAGATGTTGTGATGAAGCCGGGAGTAAGGTCATGAGATGAAGCAGCATGGACGATATGGCAAACATATAATTATAATTGAATAATTTAATATTTTTATGTTGCACAAAAGATATTGTAACATGATCTATAAGAAGATGGGAAAAATGGTGATAACGTATAGTTTAATTAGGATACCATTGGTTATTAATAGACTCAGTCAGTGATCATTAGGTTCAGTATGTTGTATCATTGAGAGTTCAGATCCCAGCACCACCAAGCTGTCACTGCTGGGCCCTTGACAAGGCCCTTATCCTTTAACTGCTCAGAATTATAAATAAGATAATTGTAAAATTGTAAGTTGCTCTGGATAAGGGCACCTGCCAATTGTAAAAAAATGTAAATGTAAGTACTGACTGAACCAATACATTGCCATATCGTCCACTTCTGGTGCCAACACGTGAACAGTCCATGGCATAAAAATAGTGAAAGTTATTTCAGAAATAAAAAGATGAAATTATGACAGTGTTCACACAAGATGAAAATCCCCAAAGAAACCAAAAAAAGGTGATGGAAAGTAAATGGTCAAATGTGAACTCAATTAAATGGGAATTTGTGGGTAATGTTGATGCCTAGCATTTAATTAGTAATGATCTAAAGTTACTACACCTAAAATGAAAACGGTTAAGGATTAGATGGCTCGTTGTGACAAATATAACTCTATAATCAAACCTCTTGAAAGAATCGTGAGTCTCGATGATGTTGAGGCCTTGCCTCCGTCACTCACAGCCTCACATGTGTATTCTCCTTCATGTTTTTCCTTTGTAACTTTGTTGATTACTAAGGTATAAGTATCATTTTGTTTCGAGCATTTGAACTCTTTGCCAGATTTGACCGATTTGCCTTTGAAAAACCAACTAACTTGGTTCACATTTTTGATACAGACAGTAAATGTAACCACAGAATTCTCCACAACAGCAATATCTTCTAATGGCACTTCAAAAGCAATCTCCTTGGCCAAACCCTTTTCTGACGTTCTTATCAGTGTTATATCCTCTTTTATAATTTCTCCCTTTTTCTGTTTCTCAATAAGGACTTGAGAATATCTAGACTTTTCCACTGGTAATGTTGCCTCTGGTATGTTTGTGGTGATACCTTCAAAACCTACCCCTTTCTCTTCTTGAACTGATTTAATTTCTTGTGCTCTAGTCCGAATTGATTCTTGGATATCAGATTTTGTTTCAACAGCCATCTGAATCACATGATGTTTGGACTCTTTTACTATAATTTGTTCCTGGGCAGTTATGCACTGGAAAGATTCTTTGGTTTCGGTCTTCAAAGCAGCAGACTGACCCTTCGTTGGTGCGAACGCTTCTACGTTTTCAGTTAACTGTACAGATTCTACCAATGGTGAAAGCATCTCCTTTGAGGTAGTTGTTTTAACCTGAACCTGCTGCGGTTTGAAGACTGGCATTGACTCAGGCTGTTCAGAAGTGAACAACTGATGTTCCTGATAAATTATGGATTTTAGGACAGTCTGAAGTTCACTCCTAAGATCAGCTGCTTGAGGATATTCGCCCTCAAAAACAATTGTTATTTCCACTGGTGCAGATGTAGTCGTTATAAGATAAGAGAACATCGCGTATCTTGGTTCCTTATGCACCTTTGCCTCCTTGACTTCTATAACTTTTAAACTACTTACAATGTCTGCCAGGATTAATGGCTGATCACAGGCCACCGCACACTGTAATGATTTTTTTAACTGATGTTTGATGTCCAAGCTGTGTGGTTTGGGGGCAGGAATAACAAATTTGTGTTCCTTCAGAAGTGCTTTGCTTTCTTGAGACTCGGTCACTAAAAGAGGTTCGGAAGGCTCATGCAAAACATGTACTGTTTTTGCCTCTGCTTTGCTAATATCCTTAGATATTTCCCCTGTCAGAGTTTGCTTCTCTTCGATTAACATAGACTGCTTTACAGATTGGCCCTCTTGGATATGAACAGCAAAATCTTGCTCAGCAGCCTCAAGAGTGGCACAGCTTTCAGTGGATATGGCTTGTTCCTCAATATGAACCGACTGCATGGATAGTTTTGGTTCTAAATCTACCTTGCAGGTAAACGTCTCCATTGCCTTAAGCCTATCTGTGTGACCTTCCTCTAATGCATACTTGTCTGACACTGACATTGCCTGCATAATATTCCAGTGGTCCTCCTTTTGTACCAGTGCATGATGCTCTTTATCGCAACTGGCAATAGGATTTTCCTTGGTAAGCGGCAAAGGTTCTGATACCACATGCAGAACATTTAAAGGTTGGGGTTCTTTCCTGTGTTCAAGTTTCACCCCTTTTGCAGAAACATCAAGATCTTTAGAGGAATCTGCTGTGAGCTTTAACTTCTCCTCTGTAGTAGCTACATGTTTACGGTCTCTTTCTTGTCTCTGCAATGCTTTTTGCTGATCCGGTTTTTCGACTGAAAGAAATCCTTCTTTATATAACGCAGTCTCTGTCTGCATAGACTGAAGATATAGTTTGGCTGGAGCCTCTTCTCGTGGTTGTACGGATTCTGTTGTCTTTTTAGAAGAAAACGCTGACAAATGCTCACAAAGAAAAGCTGCTTGCTCATTCACAGACATTGATTGTAAAAGAGTTGCACTTTTTCCAGCATCAGCTTGCTCAGTTTTTGGTTTTTCACTAGTAAATATATCCTGAGATGGAAGAGTATGTTGATCACAGATGACATGTAAATGAAGCACCTGATTCTCTTCTTTTTGGGACTGCATCGAAATAGCACTATCTAAACCTGGGATTGGTGTAGTTTTGTCAGCTTGAAGTGTATGCGATTCCTCAGCAATAAAGGCTGATTTTAACATCTGGTCTTTGGACAGCTCTGCAACTTCTTCAACTGGTTTGTGCATTTCTAATTGACTTTCTTTTGAAAGAGTGTGCTTAACTTCACTTAAAGGTGTAAGGATTGGTTTGGGTGTTTCCTTTCCAATTGAACATTCAGTGGATTCCAAAGATGATAAGATAGATGAATGAGCTTCTGTAA
Organism: Silurus aristotelis; assembly: GCF_946808225.1. Classification (NCBI taxonomy): domain Eukaryota; kingdom Metazoa; phylum Chordata; class Actinopteri; order Siluriformes; family Siluridae; genus Silurus; species Silurus aristotelis. The sequence continues at coordinate 6,428,937 of NC_139576.1, forward strand.
CTTGCAGATTCTTCGAAGATAGTGCAGAATACAATAACTTAACCCCTTCTGCAACTCTGAAACCTTTCTCCTCTTGTAGAGAAGGAATGTTTTTGTGTTCTTCATCTAAGATGGCCAACTTGGTTTCAACCTGATGACTACTGACAGTATGTTTTGGTTCTGGAGTAGAATGTAAGCTTTCTCCTTCTCTGCATGTTATAGGGTCAGTCTTCACAATTGTAAGCGGGGTTACACTCTGAGAAATGGCAGACATTACCTGTGAACGCTGTTCCTTAGTGGACTCAAGCTCTATAACCTCTGGACTTTTGATACGGTCTGAGTGCTGTTCTGTGAAGCCTTGGCTTTCTTGAACAGCAGAGGTCATTGCAGCCATGTGTAGCTGTTTCTGGGGTGCAGCCACAGCATGTTGTGGCTCTGTTAAAGCAACAGATACTCTCTCTTGCATTTCATGGGACTGCAGAACTGCAGCTTGGTGAGTTACCTGCTCTCTGTGCACAGTTGCAGATGAAATATCTAACTGACAAAGATTATCTACTTGTTCACTTGATACTACTTGTCTGTCTTCAGTGCCAATGGTATAGATCATCCGTTGTCCCTCCTGCAGACTAGCTCTGGCATGTCCGGAAAGATTTACACTATATAAACGGGATTCAGTGGCAAGTTCAGACATGGACACCTTGTATGATTTTTGCTTCATTGAACCAACTTGCTCATGTTTTTTCAATGTTGAAACTGTATCAAGGAAGACAATTATTTCAGCATTGCAAAATGCTTCTCCCAGTGGGTTGGATGCCTTACATGAGTACAGACCACCTTCACTTTGCTGAATCTCCATTATCTTTATAAAGCCTGAACCATCTACATTACTAACGATAATACAGTATTTACTAGGTTGAATACGATGGTTGCCTCGGAACCACTGAATTTCAGGAAATGGAGAACCTGTAACTTTGTATTCAAATACAGCTTGTCCTCCAACTGTGCATTGCACAGACTCAATTTCTTTCGTAAAATATGGGGGGTGACCGACCGTCTGCTCTACTTGCTTTGTATCTTTTAATTTAACATGGAGATAAGATGCACATGTTGTTTGGCCAAACCGGTTGCTTGCAGAACAAGTATACTCTCCCTCTAATTCCTTTCTAACATTGCTTATAACCAGAGTGTATTCGTCGTTCTCTTGCACAAACGTATACACAGACGAGGTGGTTATTACCTGGTTATTGTAGTACCACTGAACAACAGGTTTGGGAAATCCAGCTACTATTGCAGTAAATTTCGCTGTGTTACCCATGGTTACAATTGCTGGGGAGAGTTTGGTTACAAAAACTGGCTTTTCAATTTTTTTCTCGAGCGTTTCTGAATAGAATTTTGATTCTGGTGCAAGTTCAAATGTTTTGTTTGTGGTGAAAGAGTCCTCTTCCGTACACAGTGCCATGCTAGAAAATTCTGTGCACAAAAAGTACATTTTTTATGTCACAATATTACCAATATTGTAGAAATATATCAATATATATACAAATAAACCATTGCACATCATAACTGTGTGATTGCTTCATTTGCAAACTGAATGTGTTATGTTGATACATATGTGCAATAAAGAATAATTCATAGTAAATAAATAATGTACATGAGTACATGACCAAGAACAATTGTTGTATATACCTTCTATTTGTACCAGACATATAACCAGTATCTTTTCACTACTACTACTATTACTACTACTAATAATAATAATAATATTATAAGAAGAAGAGAAAGAAGAAGAAGAAAAGGAGAAGAAGAAGAAGAAGAAGAAGAAGAAGAAAAATAGACAAGGAAGAGGAAGTATTTAAATATATTTGATAGCTTAGATTACCTTTTACTTCTTCCACATATACTGGTTCCTCCACCCCTGGCGCTGTGAAATAAACAAAAAAGAACCACAAAGTTAAGAAGCAGGAAAATATAATGCACATTTTTCAGTACATTTAACTTAAGATAGATTTTTATTCCACATATAATCAACCACATCTCCCTAGAATAACAACCTTCAAGGATGTCCAACCTTCTACAGATTCGCTGCAATCTTTTGTGAGATATCACATTGTGCTTATATGGAATAAGAGTAAAGAATAGAATTTTTTTTATAGAGGTGTAGCCTGAAAGAATTATAAGAAGCAAAGCATGCAAATGCCAACCTGTCTTCACCCTGAGTTGGGTGCTGCACTCACTGTCTCCAGCAGCATTGACAATTTTGCATGTATAAGTGCCTCCTTGCAGGGGTTCAACATTCATTACATTTAAGCAGCACAAGGGTCCATCGTGCTTCAGCGAAAACGACCGTGGCTCTTCAACCATCAACTGGTTGTGTAGCCAAATCATATATGGAGAAGGGTTTCCTTTGATTAAACAATAAAAAGAGACACTGTCTTGCTGCTTTGCAGTTATTTCTGGGGGTAGCTTCATAAGAATCTCTGGCTGAACTGATTTATATAGGACATGATCCACCAAAGGTACCACATCAGGGAAGTAATTTTGGCTCGCTTTCAGGGAGAAGGTATTTAGTGGTCCAGTATTCTGGATGGACTCCTGGTTTTCTTTGTCAGCTGTCTTTGGAGTCGATTCATTTTCACTTTTAGAAGATTTACTGAGAGAGTCAGAAGGGATGGGGGTTTCAGCTTTGGGGTTTGCTTCTTTAGCTGAGTGAGAATAAAGTTATGGAAATTTATTAGGGATTATTTATCAGTAAGAGGAAATTTTTAGAGTTGATAAAAAACAAGTTAGTCTGATGACAGTATATGATTAGGCCAAGCTTGTCAACAATTAGACTATTCACAGGATTATACAAGATATTACACCGTCATTGATAATGCAGGCTTAGATTAAACACCAGCATTGCAAGCAGAATACGATGAAATGGACATCAAAGATAAAAAAATGTAACTTGTAAGCACCTTCTACTGTGAGGCGTGCAGATGTTCGATTCTCGCCATTTTCATTTTTAACAGTACAGCTGTAACTTCCTTCGTCGGTGAGTTGCACATTGAGAATGGTAAGAGACAAGATTCCTCCATGATCCATACACTGTACTCTGTCTGTACTTGTAAGCTTCCTTCCATCATGGTCCCACACAACTTCACTAAGAGGCTCCCCAGAGAAAGAGCAGTTGAATTGGGCCATGTCGCCCAGGCCGACTACGAGATCATTCATTTTCAAGCTCAAAGCGGGCGTGCTGAAATATTCCTCCACTGATGACATGTGTTCCTGGACTTGGACGCTTTTCATGGAGGTTGTAAATGATTCCATGGAGGACATCATTTCAAAGGTTTGGACAGTGGAAGAAGAACGAGTCTCAGTCAAGGTGTGAGAAGTTGTGATCCCATCCACAAGAGATACTTCACTGCTTGACACACTTTGCCTACTTATGGTTTGCACACTGTGATCTGAGTAATAAAAAATAAGATCAAACAATTACGTCAGCCTTAAAAAAATGTATATTTTGGATTTGAAGAGGTGATTAGATCAGCGTGAGGTTGGTATAGTTGGAAAAGGTGACGTGTTGCAGTCTGCGTGTTTAGGTTTTTTCTGAAGGGCCAAGTTCAGTGTGGTTCACTTTCCTGCCCACCAATTCAAATTAGTACTAAAGCCATCGGGTATAAGCAAATAAATGATAAAAGTCTACATTCCCATTACAGGTTGAAAGTGGCACTAATCTGATAGGTTGCCAGATCTGATTCAGATTTGTGCCACTTTTATGAGTTCTCCAAATAGGAGACATGTCTGATAAGTGGCCATGCGATTGCATTGCAGCAGACGTAAGAGCAAAAACTGTTGTTGGTCTGTCACTGGTAGTCGCCGACATCAAGCCAGTACTGTAAGACACACATCTACTGTCCTGCAAACACTCACCATTGACTCATTAAATTAAGAATGTGGCAGCATCCAAACTTAGCCTGGTCTCTTTTTCACTAGTGGAGTTGAAGTTGGTAAAGCAGTGCATCTATGGTAGTAAGAGTTATAAGATGTGGTATAAGACAGTCTCCAGGTATCAGCAAGACATTCAGTGCGGGATGACAAAACTGCTGTGTGACACTACTGTGAGCCATTGTGCAACTTCTGTGATACACACATCTTCAACAGTGCACATCAAACGTCACTTGCACATGCGCATACAACCCATCAGCATCCATTATTATGTGTTTTTTTGTTGTTTTTACCAAAAAAATGGAGGAGCAATTGTAACTGTAGTCAGCAGAGGAATGGGGATACTTTGCTCAGTTTTGTGGAAATATGTCAATCCAGGCAAAAGTGCAAGAACCCTATTGAAGTCATGATATGAATGGTAGAGTGGAGCCCACTAACATACTTGGTTAAAAAGTCCAAAGAAAAGTAGCTTTAGAGCTAAGATCAACGAGGCAAAAGATGTAGTGACCGAGGTTGCTCATCATGCCTCTTCTATTAATGTTAATGTGGTTTTGACAAATGTGCGCATGCGAGTGCTTTCACAGGAGATCTCGTCACACTGATGACAATTATGGTTCACTTACAAACACAAACGTGAACCATTAGAAGCGAAAAGAGTGGCTTTCAGCAAAAAAAAAAAAAGAAAAAGCAATGAAGCTTGTAATGTGAATGTAGTCAAACTGTGTTGTACCCCAGTCGTCTAGATTTGGGCTGGCACATCTAAAAGAGTTTTGTTTTTTCAACAAGTGGATCATCCGATTAAACATGCAGCATGCTAATTGTTTTACTATACTGCGTATATGCAAATAGATCCAATTACAATTACACGTATTCCATAAATAATACAAGGTAATAAGGTAATATGAAGTAACGTAATAATAATTTTTTTTATGGTTTTGCATTTTTTTAACTGACCATTGACTTTCAGAACTGCTGAACAAGTGACCATCCCTGAGGAATTGCGAGCAACACAGGTATATGACCCATTGTTCTCAGCATAGGCTCTGACAATCTCCAGCTGGCAGCAGTCATCATACTGGGACATTCTGATGTTGTCTGATGGCTTAATCTCCTTATCGTTACAGTACCAAGTAACATTCAGATCTACGAAAAATGTAAAGAAAAATTTAAACCGGATATAAATCATTCGGTTTAGAATGCAAGATTAAAAATAAGTATTACATAAAAAGTTTTTACAAAGATAATAGATAATGCACAATCACTGTTAATCTTCACTGGCTGTTATGAACAATACAAGACTGGACATATTGTTTAGACATTTATCTAATAGACTAAGATAAAAGCCTCAAGGTCTATGAATATGTGATGTATATTTAGTACTATAGTGTAGTTTAATGAAGACTGAGTCATTATTTTTTTAATACATATGCCTTACCCTCTCCAGAAACAAGGCACTGGAATCTGGCAGACTCTCCCTCTTCAACAGATACATCATTTATAGAAGATGTTACTACAGGTGGAGACAGGGGAACTCCGACATCTGGAGAAACCACTTCCGAAACTGATGGAGAAATACAGACATTACCAACATGACTTTAAAGCAAAGCTATCGTTTGACCATTTTTATCAAAAGACGATTTACTGAGTTATTTTTTTTGCTTTTTCATGCATACCTTCCACATTGAGTACAGCTGAGCTGGTGGCCTGACCAACGTCATTTCTGGCTTCACAAGTGTACTGAGCTGCGTCCTCTGGGAAAACTTCTATGAGTAGAAGAGTGTGTTCGTTTCCTTCACTCTGGAACTTACACTTGAATCCAGGGGATAATGCCTGAGAGTTCTTATACCAGGAGACCTGGGGCTGAGGGATGCCGGTAACTTCCACTGAGAAGCGTGCAGGTTTTCCAGCCTCGACAGACAAAGGCTCCATATGCCTGATGATCTGAGGAGGCTCGGGAACTGAATTGTATTTAAAATTTATTAACATTTAGAGTAAATTCAATCAATTGCCAATAAAAATAAAATCTACAGCAAAGAACTACAAATTGACAAATAATATAAAAGCTTTAGTAATTACTTTACAGCACATTTAAATAATATTGCTGGCAAAACTAAAGTAAAGCTCTGAGATAACATGTAGGACTAAACGATAGCTGGATGAACTCTGGTAAAAAAAAAACACTCACTGTTGACTTGCAGATTTACTGTGCTCCTGTTCTTCCCAGCAATAAAAGTGTATTCCCCAGAATCACTCTGGTACGTTTCGGAAATTGTCATGCGATGCACCTTCCGGATGGTCACATAGTTGAATCGCTTCTCCTGAGAGAACTGGATCTCAATCCCATTTCTCAGCCAGCGACCTTCGATTTCATCCTCACTAACTTCAAACTCAAAAGTGGTTCTTTGCTTCTCAACTACCTAGATTGTGAAGAAAAAAAAAGTGAAATGGGAATGCACGGTTCAAATTATTTCCAGTTATTTTAAGTGTGATAATCATTTGACACTTGCCTTTATTTTTTTCTCAACTGGTTTAGAGATGTGAACATCCTTGCCCTCTACTGTGAGGTGAGCGGTGGACATGCTAGAGCCAGCAACCACAGAGTATTCACCGGCATCAGACATGCGAATGCTCTGGATCATCAAACGCTGAATGTACTTTTCTGTGGTAACTTTGAACCTAAAGATTTGTACCAGTATTAGCGACATTTTATATATATATATATATGATATCATATTATTGTATATTTCAGTTTCAGTACCTGTCAGATAATTCAAGTTCCTGCCCATCTTTTAGCCATGTGACCTGAACACTGGGTTCCGAGAGCTCGCATTCAAAAATGGCCTTTTTCTTCTCAGTCACCTTGATATCTTTTATGTGTTTTGTAAACTCAATGACACGAGCTATGGAGCAGAAAATGTGCATCATTATGATAGAACAAAAGAAAAACGAAACTGACTTTAGCGAAAACAAATTCTAAAACTCACCCTCAACAAACAGCTTTGCTGATGTTTCAGCAGATCCTGCCACAAACTTGTACTCGGCACTATCCCCAAAATGCACATTACGGAGAGTCAGAGTGTGAGTGAGCTGCTTGGAACGAATCTGGCATCTTTCAGTAGATCTGATCTCTACACCATTTTTCAGCCATTTGTGGGTGATACCCTCGTAATTTACAGTCACTTCAAATGTAACCGTGTCCTTTTCTGAAGCATTGATGTCTTGGAGCATGGAGGTGATCTGAATGGCTGGATGATTAAATAAAACGCAGGGATGTGTAAGTTATATTTGCTTCATAAACAACAAGCATGCATACTGAAAACTGTCAAATGACTTACGGCTAACGGTAAGGGTGGCCGAGACGCCTTCGTCTCCACAGACGAATGTGTATTCGGCAGCATCATCTTTGCCAGTGTTCATGATCTTTAGTTGATGCAGTTTGCCCTGCACAATGCTTCCAAACTTCTCGCTTGTTTCGATCTCAACTCCATTTTTCAGCCAGGTGGATGGGACGTTAAAATGCGAAACTTCACATTCAAATGTGGCCACTTGAGTCTCTGGAATCTCAATATTCTTCATTGGCTTTGTGACCCTCAAAGCTAAATAATTGGCAAAATGGACATTTATTATGGACATTGTAATAGACTAATAATAACTAAGGCATGCCTACTTTTACAGAATATTAAAAAACAGGTTACGTACATTCAAAATGTAGGTATGCACTGCAGTGCAAATGTCCAATGACAGCAGTGTATTCTCCTGCCATGCTCTCTTCCACACCCTGAATCACAAGCTTGTGGGCTTTTCTTTCAGAGAGTATTTTAATATTAGAGCTTAGTGTGAGTTCTTGGTTATTGAACATCCACTTAACTGGAATGTCATCATATGAGAGGCTCAACTCGAAAGAAGCAGTGCCACCCAGCAGTGATGTTACATCCTTAGGCTTCTTTACAACTTTGATTGCTACAAGAGATAGATTAACAATGAAAAGAACTCTACATGGACGCAATCATATAAAAGCATCTATGGAAAGATACTTACTTTCAACATTAAGTCTTGAATTAGCGGAGAGCTTTCCGAGTTTGAATCCATAAACAGATTCATCATGGGTGTTGCAATCTTTAATCCTCAGGGTGTGAACTGTGCCGTCGACTGTGATTTCATACTTGTCACTCGGAAGGATTTCAACTCCATTCTTGATCCACTGAGATCCTTTCACGTCCAAATGGGTGAGTTCAATACAGAACACCACGTCCTTTGTCTCAATGACAGTTTGGTTCTTCATGGTCTTTTTGATCTTAACGGCTATAAAATGGCATTTCATTATTAGTAGTCAGAAAACAAACACAAACCAATTCAACCAGAAAAATGATATAGCGACACTTGAACATACCTTCAACCTTTAGGTTAGCAGATGTCTTAGAGTTTGCAACCTGGTATGTGTACTCTCCAATATCTTGTGGTCTGCTGATTTCGATGACGAGGCTTCTTATGGTCTCGTTCTCTTCACTCCTGATATTGTCACTGAACTCAACGGGTTGTCCATTTTTAAGCCACTTTCCCTTAGCAGATGCGCTTGCAACTTCACACTCAAGCACAGCTGTCTGAGACTCTGCTACTGTCAAATCACAAAGTGGTCTGCTTATGGCACCACCTAGAGGGGGGGGGGGGGAGACAGTAAATCCTATTATCTTTACCCAATAATGTGAACACAATATAAACAGTTCAGTTCAATAAGTAATAATTTGGCTACTTTCTAGTTTTACTGAGTATCAAAGATATGAGCAACTTTGACTCTTTACTCAACTAAATTTTTTATTCAATTTACACTATATTGCCAAAGGTATTGGGTCACATGGTCATAAGTATAGTATGTGTTTTTTTAGCATTGCATTCCACATTCAGGCATAATTTGCTCTTAAAATTCCCTCCACTCTCCTGGGAAGATGTTTCACAAATTTTGGAGTGTTAATGGACATTTGTGTATATCAGCCACAAGGGTGTTACAAAAGGCAGGTACTGATGTAGGTAAGGAGAGGAGGCCTGGGGTACAGTCAGCATTCCAATACAGAAACATCCCAAAGGTGTTCAGTAGGGATGAGTTTAGAGCTCTATAGCAGGCCACTTAAGATTTTCCTCTCCAAAGCATATAAAACAGATCTTCAAGAAGCTCACTTTGTGCACAAGGGCATTGCCATGCTGGAACAGGTTTGGGTTTCCAAGTTTAAGTAAAAGCAAAATGTTATTATAGCGCATCTAAAGACGTCCTGTACGATTGAGTGCCTCCAGATTTGTGGTAACAGTTTGCAAAAGAACCACATATAGCAGGAAAGGTCAGGTGACCTAATACTTTTGGCAATATAGTGTATGTACATTTTACTCCACTATAATATATATGTCCTTTTGCAGCTCTATTGAAGATGTCATTAAGGCTCAACACTCCCCTGTCCACATCTGCTGCCTGTGAGTGACTGCTGGCCTCATTTCCATTCCAAGAAGAGCTTGAATAAATTGGAAAATTTTTGCGATCCAGCTTTTCTTGAAGTTGAATATAAATTTTGCCCCCTCTGAGACTGGGAGGTGACGGTCAGCTCTAAATATTTGGTTTAACATTATCTAAAATTATTTTCTTTCATTTTATTTGTCCATTGAATATTAATGATTCTTATTCTTTGGTACTTTATACTGTAAATGAATATGTTAATTGAAAATTATTTTCTGAACAATTGCTTTACTACTTTGTCTTTTATTGACTGACTTGTTTAATCTGTCTTTCATTCTGGCATGTTGAAGAGGATGTTGTGTTGATCTTTCGGTTAATGCAGGGTTGAGGTGTACAATTTGATTTGTATTTTAGTGACTGAAACCTCAAAAATGAACTGTTTTTGGCAATAACATGCGTCTTGGTGTTGAGGACTAGCGCATCTTTGAGCCTACATTCAATATAAGGCACATACTCAAGTACTATTCAAATCAGACACTCTTAGACTTTTTAGAGTTAATGGAGTAAGCTTTGCAGAAGAGTATATATACTTTTACTCAAGGATGATTTTCAGATACTCCTCACACCGCCAAAAGGTAAAACATAGCAATAGACATAGTTCAAGAATGGGCTTTAAAATCAATTATAAAGACATTCTTTTATACCTGAAACGATAAGCTTTGCACTAGATGTCTTCTCTCCAGCAGCAAAGACGTACTCTCCCTCCTCATCTTTCATGGCATTAAGGACAGTGAGGCTATAGTGGGTACCTTTGCCCTCAATTTTATACTTAGGACCAGCCTTTAGAGGTTGATTCTTAAATGTCCAGAGAGCATCGATTCCAGGATGAGATACTTCAACCTTAAATGTGACAGTCTGAGTCTCTGTACAAATGCAGTCTTCCATGTGCTTTACAATGCTGATTTCTGAAAACCACAAGAATATAATTTAATGTGTTATTATTCCTTTTAAAATTGTTTATAGATGACAAAGAATGATTGTTTTCTCAAATCTACTCAGGACATACTTTGAACTGTCAGATTGCACGTTGAATCAACACGGCCAACGACCATCTTATATTGTCCTTCATCAGAAGCAAAGGTCCTGTTCAACACTAGTCGCTGTTTAGAACCTTTTGCGACCAATTGGACTCTGTCGTTGGGTAGCACCAGTTTGTCATTATGATACCATTTCACTGAGCTAACATCAGCTGCAGTTATCTTGGCCTCAAAAACAGACTTTGTACCCTCTACTGAAGAAATGTCCTTTAATTGAGTCAAAAAGTCGATAACTGTAAAAAAAAAAAGGAAAGAAAAAAGATTAGATTTATCCACTCAAATATTCCCATATTACACAAAACAATTCTATATTTATTACTTGTAAAATTTACCTTGAACCACGAGCTTTCCACTTGTGGAAATGTCTTGATTGGGGACAACAAAGGAGTACGTGCCAGTATCGTCTTTATTAGCGTCTTCAATTAGAAGCTTATAGTTCAGTTTGTCGATTACAATATGAATTCTGTCTGTTGCAGAAATGGCCTGACCATTCTTCATCCAAGTTCCTTCCACATTTTCCTGAGAGAATCGTACCTCCAGTTGGGCAATATCCCCCTCACATATCGTTAAGTCAGACAAACCTTGCAGCAGTGTAACTGGACGCACTAGAGTAAAAAAATATAAAAAAATATTGTTATGAAAAAACACAGAGGTTAAAATCCTTTTTTTTTTCTTAGAAGTACAGTTTTAAATCGTATGGCCCCCTTCCAAAAATACTCACATTTCATTTTTAGGGAAGCACTTGTTTCCAGGTCACCCACTTTGAAAGTATATTTGCCTTGGTCCTCTCTTTTCACATCTTTAACCGATAGGCAGTGACGACCACGGCGGGAGGACATAACATATTTAAGACTCGGAGATATCATTTTGTTTCCAAAAAACCAAAAGCCTTCAGCATCTTCACGGGACACTTCACACTCAAACTCTCCTGCAAATGACTCAGGCACTTCTGTATTCTCAAGGTTCTTCAGAATTTCAAGTGGTTCACCTATGTGACAAATAAAATAAATCAACGATACAGAGAATAAATAAGAACTTTGGAAATAAAGGAAATGTTGTTTACAATGGTTCAATATTTACAATGGTTAAATGCTATTTCTTGAATGAAGGAGGGATAGAATGAATTAATTTATGAATAAATAAATCAAATGTTTTTCTAATGCAAACATTTGTTATACAAATAAAATAAAGTGGGACTAAAATAAGCTAAAATAAGTGGGACAGTAAAGTAGATCATATCTATCTTTAGAAAACTAAATAATAAATGTAAAACCTACACACATACATGCACTTACATACACCTCTGTATTACCCATAAGAGGTCTAACAAATGTAAACTATTTTATTTAATTTGTCTATTTAATAATTTTTTTAATTGCTATTTCATCAATAGTTTAATTTAATCAATATAATAAAAAGTGTATTGCATTAATTTGATTAATTCTAATAAATGTTTATATTTTTATATATTATTTAAGCAAAAAAAATGTTTAATGTAAACTGTTGCTGTTCATAAATGTTAATAATATAAACGCCATTTATAAAAAATGACAAACACTAACTGTAATAAATTGAACCGAACCATGACTTAAAAACTGATGTACGTACCGAACCGTGTACCGTTACACCCCTGATATATACATATATTTATAGATTTATATAAAATAATATATAAATCATATATGTAATATAATTATACATATATACATTTACAAATTTTGATCAGTTAATTTTTAACAGCATTACCTTCAACATAAAGTCTTGCAGTTGTCCGTATCTGGTCATCATCAATGACTACACAGCTGTATTCTGCTTCATCGCTCATGTTAATGATCAGCACAGACATGAAATGTACTTTTCTGTCAGAGTGCATCCTGTACTTGTCTCCAGAGAAAATCTCTTCATTGTTCTTTAGCCATCTGACCTTGACAAAAGGCTCATTAGTCTCACATTCGAAGGTCACCATGGTGTCTTTTTCTTTGCTACTTTGATCTTCTAGCATTTGAGTAAATGTTATAACTTGTTTTCCTGAAATGAATAAAACAAGCAATAATGTAGGTGTTAGTAACATAAAAAAAAGCAATGAAGAAAGTATTTTAAATATTTAGCCATTCTTTAATTACTGCTAAAGAAATTACCTTGAATAAGTAAGAATGCATGGCTTGAGGTCTCTCCTGCAATGTTCATGGTTTTGACCATGATACTAGCAGAATCTTCAGTAGACACATCTCTAATGACAAGTTCACAGACATGGTCTTCAGGCCAGTACCAATAAATCCGGTCAGATTTTTCCAGCAAGATTCCATTTTTGAACCATTGACATTCTGGATCTGGTCTACCAACAACTCTGCAACGGAAACGCACTTCATCACCTTGGGCAACCGTCTGACTCTGAATACGTTCCAGAATCTTTGGAGCCTCCATGCTGGGTGAAAGTACTATTTTGTCCGGTTTGAATTTGGGAATGGTCAGTTTTTGTTCCTCTTCTTCTTTCATCTTTTCAGCCTCGGTTAATTCTTTGGTATGATGAAGGAGTTCATCTTTTCTCTTCCTGAGCATACCTTCATAGGATTCGTCCCTCTTACGGGATTTTAGTTCAACTGCAGTAATCGCTTCATAATAGCCTTCCTGGGTCCTGCGTTTAAATTTGCTTCTTAGCTCTTCAGATTCCTCTGTTAACTTCTCGTGGATTACCCTCTCCGTTTTCTTCAGCTTCACCACCTCTTTTAACTCTTTGGAGGTTTCTGAGGATTTTTCAGGTTTAACAACCTCAAAGGGGACCCTGCCATGCTCTTGAACAGTGGCAGCAGGCTTGATTTCTGGAGCCCGGCGCAGAACTGTACGGAAGTCCTCCCTCTGTTGAATCTCAAACTTCACCACATGCTCCACTACACCTTCAGGGTTTTCTGCCACAACTTTGACATCTCCAGAATCATAAGATTTGCAATCTACAATTTCAAGGTAGTGAATGCCATCATATAGGAGTCTAAATCTTTTGCTCTTGCGAATAAGCTGTCCATTTAGATACCAGTTAACTTTTGGGTTTGGGTATCCAGTTACTCTGCAACGGAATTTTGCAGTTTCTCCTTCCAGGACTCTAATAGGCTCTGGAAGCAGGACAATCTCAGGCTTAGTTTTTTCTGTTGTTTCATCTCCAGTAACTCCAGCAGGAGCGCCCTCATGAGCAAAGCGCTCAATTTCATCTATTCTCGGCCCCCTCCGACCCTCAGGCAACTGACTTTCCTCGACAAGGCTCTTCTCATCTTTTACAATCAGAGTGGCTGAGGTTTGGTCAACACCAAATTTGTTGGTAGCTCTGCATGTGATGACACCACTGTCTCTCGCATAAGCGGCTTCATAGTCAAGACTGCAATAACCAAATTCATTGATCATGCGCAGTCTGTTAGCAGCTTCCAGGGGCTTGCCATCGTGCAGCCACTCAACAACAATCGTGGGATCACCAATAGGGATGAGTCTGCATTCAAAATGCGCAGGACCAAACTGTTTAAGTCTGACTGATGTCAGTTTCTTTTTGAACTGAGGCTTCTGCTGCTTCTCCTTGTCATAAAGGTCACCCTCCTCCCACTGTTCCTGTCCATAACGGAGATGCAGCGGCTCCAATTCTGGAGCAGAAATTTCCTTGGCTTTATAAGTTCCCTTAGGAATAATAAGTCTTCTCTCTGGTTGAGGTCCTACTGCCTCCACTTCAACATTGACTTTGCAGCGAGTTGTATCCCGGCCTGCTTTGTTAATAGCTGTAGCAGTATACCATGCACTATCCGAACCAGTACTCTGGTTGATCTTGAAGGAAGCCTCCCCCTTGCCACCACCAATTCTAGAAATAAGCAGAATTGCATGTTCAAACCCTTCAATTGTTCAAATTCATATGTTTTTGGTTCTTTTCTTTATTTTAAAATACCCACCTGATGTTTGGATGCTTTTGTGGGGTGATAATATCACTGTTCTTCAGCCAAACAATGTCAGGAAGGGGAGAGCCAATTGCTCTAACAGCCAATTCAACCAAGCTGCCTTCTTTAACACTGATGTTCTTTAGCTTCTCAACAAACTGAGGCCTCACCAAGTTTTCTTTAGCTAAAAATGAATATGAAATAGTAATATTTAAATATTTCCAAAGATATTCTCACCAGAAAGTAAAACGTCTTAAAAAAGGGTTGAAAATGCACATTCAAAAAGAACAGACCTTCAACAGTGAGAGTCATAGAAACAGAGGTTTTTCCAGCTCTGTTCTGAGCAACGACTGTCCATTCTCCAGAATCATGAGGCATAGCGGGAACCACAATCAATGACTGAGTTCCGTCTTCCTTCACCACAATCTTGTGGGTGTAGTCATTTACGATTTGTTGTCCTGATTAAAAGAAAAAAAAAACATTTAGCTTTCTTTGTTTTAGTGTTTAATTTAGATGAGCCTCTTTAGGATGTTTTTATACATACCATTATGGAACCAGTAAGTTTCAGGCATGGGCCTTCCTACAACTTTTAGATCAAATCTTGCGGTTTGCCCCTCAGAGCACTTAAAGGAAGATGGCTTTGTGACAAATACAGGTTTATAAAGCTTTTCAAGATAGGCTTCATCAGTCTCATCCAGTCTGCGAGCAGGTGAACGTCCAGGAGAACGACTGGTAGAGCGTGGTGATGTGGATCTGAATTGTATCAAAACCAGAATTTCTCAGTGAGAGCAACTCAACATGGGTTAAAATATTCTATATTTAAATATCTATACAGCTTAAAAACTCTTGTTCTGTTATTCAAAATTTGCATTTTTTTTTAGTTTGTATGTTAAATATAAAAATATTAAAATATCATGTCTAAATAATGTATTGCTTATAGTACTTAAGCAAATCAAACTAGGAAATTTACCTAATTTTCTACATTTTGCATGCACTTTCACCCGACACAATGTTTCAGTGATAAACTGGAGCATACCTGATCCTCTGAGCTGTTTCTGGTTGACGGTATCGTGGTACTGTCTCAGATAATTCCACATGCAGCTTTCCAGAGCTGACAGCATTACCCTTAATGTTGCTTATCAGAGCAGTGTAGATTCCCTCATCCTCTGGCAGCACCACAGGAAGACGTAGACTGGCTCGACCATCACTAAGAACCTCCATTTGATAATGGTCTCCATGTCTTATGCGTTTGCCATCTTTAAACCAGGCAATCTGCAAAATAAGATTATATAAATATGCTTGGAACAGGTTACGACTTTTAAAAAATAGGAGACGCTTACATGTTTAGATAGTGCCAATAGAGTTGCCTACCTTAGGAAGTGGAGTTCCGGTCATTCTAAAGTGCAGTGTAGCACTCATTCCTTCCCTGAGCTTGTAATTTTTCACGGGAGTTGTAAAAACTGGGGATACACACTCATGCTCGGAAATGGTTATGTCCATTTGCTTCCCGTCTTCAGCCAACAATTTCTGGTATGTGATCTTAAGAAGATGACATTCAATCTCATACATGAACCTCTGCTCAACAGAAGATATTTGGAACTCCTATGAAATGACAGAATCATTAGATTTGGATATAATAGCCCAGCATGTTAAAGTAAATCAATAAAGAAATTTTGTAACACAATGGTTTACAAACCTCCTCAGATGTGAAGGTCTGCATCATTTGTGTTTTCTTAGCCATCTTCCTCTGGATGATAAGTTGCTCTTTTTCAAGTTCATTTGTAAATACAGGTGGAACATCACCGGCTTTGGGCTCCAGTGTCACTCCTGTAGTCACTTCAGTCATATATGTTACTTCATGTTCTTTTATGTAAGCTTCATAGGCCTCTGTAATAAAAGATATATTACATCATATTATAATATTCATACATATTATTTATATATAAGTATGTATGTATGTATGTATGTATGTATGTATATATGTATTTATTTATTTATATGCATGTAGCAACACAATGGTCATATGACCAACCTTCATTAAGCAGCAAAGCTGATGCAGATTCCTCTCCAAGCTTGTTCCTGGCAAACACTATGTATTCTCCAGCATCATCAGAAAATGTCATAGAAATCTCCAATTTGCATTGGCCTGTTTCTTTATTGTAAGCGACTTTATATCTGTTAGGGCAAACAAAAAAAATTATATTTATATCCATGTTTCAAACAATTCACATGACTGAAATTTTTTATAACAAGATAATTTCTTGTAAAAATTAATAAATAATAAACCTGTATCCAGTAGTCAGTGGTATTCCATTCTTTTTCCAGTAAATGTGAGGTTTGGGACTTCCTCCAATCTGGCATTCAAAGACAACACTATCACCTTCTACCAGTTTCTGCACTGTGGGCTTCTTCACAAAGAATGGAGCCACACCTGCTCCAGTGTCTACTGACTCAAATACAGCACTGACTTCAGTTCTGGTTTCTTGAGTTCTGATATCAGCTGCAATTCTGGAATAAAAATTGCACAAATAAACAAATTGCAAAGTTAACAAAGAAATCACTATCGCCTACTGGTTCTGCAAACAAAATCTTTTCATTCGATATGTTCAAACTCTGCACACCAAGATTAGTACATATATTTTTTTAGCAATACTACATGCTACATTTGACCAAATCCCATCACTGATCACAAAGCCAGGAAGTGGTCCAAACTGTGGCCTTTTCTAGAAACTAATTACATTTAGAATATAATTTTGCTCAAATAGATGTAGACAATCTTTATAGAATCAAAAGTATGAATCATACAACACAGCAGGAAGTTCTATATAATAAGACAGCCTTTATGAGCAATACAAGTCAGAAAGCAAGTTAAAAAGTAAAAAAAAATGAATAGAAACAGTACAATAACTGCATAGTACACTCACTGTTTTTCTTGCATAGATACTTCGACATGTTCAGAAATAGCAGTCAAATCCTCCCGACTCTCAATTTCTTCTGAGACTGTAAAAAAAAAAAGTACATAATAAATAAATAAATCTATCTAAACAATAAATATTGTATAATGCCAGTTTATTTCTATAGGGCTTTTAACAACAGACATTGTCTCAAAGCAGCTTTACAGAATTTAACAGTGAAGGTGAAAGGTGTGTGTTTATCCCTGATGAGCAGCCATGGCGACTGTGGCAAGGAAAAACTTCCTTAGATGTTATGAGGAAGAAACCTTGAAAGGAACCAGACTCAAAAGGGGAACCCATCCTCATCTGGGTAATATCAAGGCTCTAGGGTGACTCCAACCCTGTAAGAATGTTATTCTTACCTTGCACAAGCAGGTAGCAGGAGGTGCTGATTGTTCCAGCCTCATTTGTTGCAGTGCAAGTAAAACGTCCACTGTCCTCAGCAAAGGCCTCACGGATCATTAAACGAGCATATCCTTGCTCATATGTGATCTGGAAGTCGATAGAGCTTTCAATCCTGTAGTCCTCTCTAAACCATATAATGCCTGGTGACGGGTAGCCTGTGATTTGGCACTCCAGAGTCACAGACTCTCCTTCAGTAACAGTCTGGTTCTTCAAGCCCTGAATAACAGGAATGAAAATGGAGTTATTTTAAGTGTAGAAAAAATGGTAGAAAGCCAACCTGTTGAAATCCGTTCTTTGAAAGTCACTGAAATGAAATACTTACAGCCACAACTGTTGGTGGCATCACCTGCATTCGTGTATGCGAAGGGATCATTGCATCCTCCACGGCCTGCAAAATATTTAGGACATTTAGACCTTTGTTTTAGCAATGATACAGATGACGGGATGATGGAAAGGAAGAAAATAATTCATTTTTACAGTTAAAATGGCAGATGGAAAAAACAAAGAAAAGGTACTGTGGAAACATGCTTGCTGAGTGGAGGCAGTGTGGAGCTCGATTACTGAAATGAAGCTTTGATGTCAGATCAAATTATAATGCCGACATCCACATAAAAAATGAAAATCATGTGTCTGTATCATTTATTTCTAAGGACTGATCAAACCAGTGACAGCACCATAACCACCATAAAGTGTTGGGTTTATTCTTGTATAAACACAAAATACATTTGTCTAATAGAGATCTTAACATAATGGCTGTGAGCCCTTTAGGGGTCTGGGGTTTAATTTTTGAGTAGTTATATTGAGGGAAATCTTCACCCACAATTAACAACATATTTATCATTCATTTTAAGGTTTTAAAACTATTTAGTTGTTTGACTGGTCACTTGAATTGAATGGATTTATTCCAAAGATCAATAACTCAAAAAATAGCTTTAAATGATGTCAACTTCATTGTAATATGTTCTGTCAGGAGAAATGAATAAAGCTTTTAAAAGAAAACACACTAATAGAATGTTGAAAATTCAAAATTCTGTATAATGGAAATGTATGATTGATATAACAGTGGGGATAAGTACAATCTCAGTCTCAGTTTTGTACTGTCTCAGAAATAACCTGCTGCTCTTCCGACAGTTATAATTTCTGATGTAATTTGAAGGACTATATAATTAGGACTCTATAGACTATATAGTATAGTTGTTAACCATCCTTATTAAGACATTAAGTATGATAAATCAGGATTTTGTATATGAAGCACACATCCTTAGTTACCTTACAAATAATATATTGTAATATATTGGTACCATTTTTTTTTCCAAAGTACAAAAATTACAATAGAAAATAAAAGTGCAACACATCAAAATGATCCAAAACAGCAAAATATCAATCGATCCATGCTTAATGCTAAAACAAAGTGAAAAGAAAAACAGGAAGCCGACAAGGTGAAAGCAGTGTATGACTGCGATGCTCTTTAGCCAAACTCTCCAAAGTGTGACATTGATAGTGAGGTGTTTGTTTCACACATTAGTTAGCTACCTCCTCAATACAAGCCCAAGTTTCAAAGTTAGGGCTGGTGTCCGGTGCTGTTTGCTCTGCTAGAGCACCGTCGAGAAAACTGTCATCATTTTCATGAAAATGTTCTTCTTCTGGAATCATCAGCATTGCAGTGTCCTCAACATCTGATTTCATCTATAGTTTCCAGACATTTGTATTGTATAAACTTTGCTTAATATCTACAATGAATAAAACCATTTAAACCCAACACAGACCAGTGTACCTCCACTTCATCCTCAGGTAGAGCAGAATTAGTGGTGGTCAGTTCATTGAAAACATTGCCCATACTGTCAACACTGCTTCCAGTATCCTCCCTTTGCTCATTATTGTTTGCAGTATCAGGTGTACTAGTAACCGAGTCTGCAAATTCACCCTCACTGCTAGCATAGTCAGCAACATCATCATTATATTCACAGGTGTTTTCAACACTGTCTTCCCTAAAGCTATTTTTTGCAGACTCATCATTTGGCTGAATAAATATCTAGTGGGGGAAAAGGAACAAAATAAAACTGTTAAGAAAAAAATATTATTATTTTACTATTTTTTATAAAACAGCATCACAGAAATCCAGGTGTAGCTCTAGATCCTTATTATACAAGCCAGTATGGTACTTTTTCAAATTTTATACCTTTCCATAAGTGAGTTTCTTCTTTCATGCATGAAATATTTTTTTCTGGTACATGGCCAATTCAGTATATATTCAATTAAGTATTTAATGGGTGATTAGAATCAGCACACTTGAAGCATTAATTATTTTTTTACAACTGAACAAAATGTCTGTATTCTTTTAAACAGAAATTGTCAAAACAATCTTGTATTTTATTTTATATTGATTTTATTTAAGCTTGGTTGTCAACTTGCCATTAAAAGCATTAACATATTAAAAGCAATACAAATGTACACAAGTTGCTTCAACTTGCATTTTCAAATGCACTATTCAAGAAGCAGCCACTATAACCTTTATATAATGTCAAAAATTAAAGCTAGTGAAACCTATGTGGCTTTTGCATTTTTAAAGAACATTTATATACATAAATATACTGAATATTATATTTATAAATAATAAGCAAACCATTTAATTAAGAAAGTTTTTTATCAGATTATTCGATTAGTAAAATAATCGTTAGTTGTAGACCTAATATATATAATTTTCGTCTTTTGTTTTCTTTTTCTTTTTGTTTGTTTGCTTGTTTCTGCTCAAGGCAAGCCTCAGACCAAATTATTCTGAGAGATAGATATAAAATCAATTCTTGGTTAATTTCATCCTTAAAGAAAAAACTAATGAAATATAAATAATAATAACAGTTTGTGTGACTGCCCCTCAATAATTTCTACTTCCTACAAAACCTCACTTTCTTGTTTTCTGTTGGTTCACACTTCCAAAATTGTTAAAGCTAAGTGGGAAAATATTTCGCTAACAGCTTTTCTTTTTTTAAACAATTTTTTATTTTTAGCTGACCATTAATGGCTTGATATGACCTAAACCTAAACAACTGGTCTATTTTTTGTAAATGTATTTATCATTAGCAGGTCAGGGTTACAATGGTAATGCAAGGAATCTATGAAAGGAGCCTTGGGAGCAAAGTGTCACTATACCCTGAATTCAGTTTTATTTAAATCATAATTAAAATTGTCCCAGCAGATACCTTTAAAGAAGCATTTTAAAGTTTAGGTAACTGATCATTATGTGGTCGAGGTGGTAGTTCAGTGGTTAAGGCATTGTACATTGGCGCAGAAGGTCATGAGCTCAAATTCCAGCCACACCAAGCTGCCACTGCTCGGGCCCTGAGCAAGGCGCTTAGCCCCATAGCTGCTCAGTCGTATTTTGGGGAGGTGGCAGCTCAGTAGACCATCCTTGGATCGTAAGATGACCATAATTGTAAACAATGAAGAACACAGAATAATCGGAAGCAGAAACAACTCCATCGACTTTCCTTGAAAAGCAAAACCAGTTTACCTTTTCAATAGACAAATCAACATATTTACACCTGACACAGTATTACAAACACAATGCCTTGATTCAGAGAATAAACCGTCATTGTTATGTCTTATATACTGTATGTCATTGCTGCATATGTATTTATTTTATTCTATTTGCAGGCGTGATTCACAGCATCTGAGGTGTTATACCACTAGGGGCAGCAAATATTCAACTATAGGAAATCAATTCTCACCTCTTTGATAATAGCTCCACTGATCTGTTGGTGCATGGCAAAAGAGCCCTCCCACTGTTCCTTCTGGATGTGTGTGGAAGAGGTCTGGACATATGCGGGTCCTGTAGTCATGGTAGTGTAGCTGGATTCTGCTACATATCCTTCTTGCTTCCATGGAGGCAGAACATCCGTAGCCTCTGTGACATACTTGCGTGTGGTTAATGGAGATTTGACAGGTCTGATAGGGGACACAGAAACTCGTGAAGTTGGGGAACCAGCCCTAAAAGAAAAAATAAAACAAATTTAAAATTAAGCATTATTTATTTTTTTTATTATTATACACTTTATTGAAAATTTATGGACCACCTTGGTTGATAAGGTACTTTAGGAAATATCCTTTACCTCACAGGGGTGGGAGTTGGAGCCTTCACGTGTCTTACGGGGGAAGGTGACTGGTGACGAGCAGCTGCAACCTTTGAAGCTGCCGAAGGTGGTGTCGGGGACATCGAGGTTGGTTTTCCAGGCACACGAGGGGGTGTTTTGTGAGCCAAATGCTGAATCTCAACACCTCCCTCCATTTGCATGTCTATCATGGCTGACGACTCAAAGTGAGTCTCTACTTTCTGTGAATGAAATATAAGGCTTGATTAGTCACTAATAATTTTTTTTAGGACAAAAGACAATTAGAAATGATTATCTGTAATCTAGGGGTGACCCAGAATAGATGAAGATTCGAGCCAATTGGTTATATTAAAAGTTTGATTTCACATAAAACTACATATTTTCTCCCAAAAAGATAATAAACAGCCTATTATGATTATTGCTGTGAAGATGAACGTGAAAATAAAGAAGCTTTATTAATTAAATGTTTTGACCTGTGTGAATAAATCCAACCCCATTACAGATTTAAGTTTCCCTTCCCATGATCTGTGAGAGACACAGGAGCATCTTGGCAGCAGGGACTTAATTATTTAACAATGTCTGAGAGAATCTGTAAAGATATATTCTGTTCTAATTTATTTCTGTAAGTAATTTTTTTAGATTAGAGCTTAGAAAGCCGAGAATTCAATCTGATTTGCTGACATGTGAAATGCAAATCCTGTTTGCAGTGCGGCCTTTCTTCAGTTATTAATGCAATTTTTAGTTTTTATTATTGATCAAAATTTTTTTTAAAGTTTTTCTTCTACATTTTTGTGTGATGTTCTGTACATCATAGATTTAAACTGTTATGAGGAATCATTTTACAAATGTTTATCCACATTGCTTTTCATTTCAGCTTTAAAAAGATAAAAAGCCATTGTCAAATCTGTCTTATCACACGACAGGCAGTTTTGCTCGCTTTAATATAAAGTTGTTTCTGTGTGCACTGTGTGTAAAAGAAACACAGACTAGGTGACTATGGGCGAGACTATTCTGATTTACTGTGTAAACCCTTATTTGGAAACTCCCCTACTGTAATCACATAACATATTAACAGTATGTGTTTCTAATGCACATTTGAGCAAATCTGGAACATAAAATCAAATGTAAAAATAGTTTTTTTTTATAAGATTATTTAAATACAGCATTTGTTTGGATTCCTGTTACCTTTTCCAGCTTGGTTTGTGAAACCTGAGCGGTCGAAACAACTGTCTTGGTCTTCTTAGCAGGCACTGCAACTTCTTCACCTGAAATAACACATAGTAAAGTGTACTGTACCACACTGATGTAGAAACGCTAAACGAGTATGTTTAATATAAATGATTAATGGGTTAAATAGGCATCCATGAATTTACCATGAACCAGTAGTTCTGCAGTTGAAGTGGCACGTCCACTGCTGTTGGATGCGATTACTGAGTATGTACCAGAGTCTTCAGGAAAAGCCTCGGCAATCAACAAACTGTAGAGGTCTCCATCTTGAACAATCTGAAAGTCAGCGGAGCTTTGAATCTCAGCTCCTTCTCTGTAAAACTTCACCACAGGTGTAGGGATTCCTGTCACACGGACATCCAGTCTCAATTTGCTTCCTTGTCTCACAGTCATGCTTTGTAGTCTCTGAATAAAGGTCGGCAGCGCAGTTTCCGCTGTACAGAAAAAGCTGGTTTAGTACTTCAGTTAGGACATGCTATTTTATTAATAACAATAGACTGAATTAGCCACCTGTAACCAGGAGTTCAGCAGTGCTAGTGGCTTGTCCAGCTCCATTGGTGGCTCTCACTGAAAATCTTCCACTGTGTGCGGCTGTCACGGCGGGGATCCTCAGAACAGCGCGGCCTTCGCTGAACAAGATCTGAACGCCGGGCAGAGCGGCAGCAGAAAGAACCTGACCATCACGAAACCAGCTCACCTCAGGAACTGGGGTACCTGAAGAGAACAAAGAATGTAATTTAACCAAAAGGGAGCTGAAAACTACATATTATTTTATAAGATCATAAAATAAAGAAAGATCTTAAACCTTTCGTCCTTACCACTAACTTGAACTTCGAACGTTGCGGCACTACCCTCAAGTGCCACAACGCTCTGAAGCGGCTGTGTAAACGTTGGCGCCTGTGTCGTCATGGTAGGCACCCTGGAAAATATAACAATAAGGCATTCATAACTTTAAACCTCAAAACATTTTTATGTTAAAAACAGTGATTGCAAAAGACCAAAAAAACGTCCACAGTGTTGATATTTATTTTCGTCACATGACAATATGAATTATAGGCAGCCTATTTTTAGCTGGCGTGAAATTCAACTGACTAATCACTGGGTGTCGTTCCTTCCACCCTGCTGCACCTGGCTCTGAGCAGCCTGTCATCTGAGAGACCAGTGGCTCCAAAAGGTCCGTGTGTCAATTCAAACACCTAAACTCGACAGCATATAGACGTGTAAGTGCAACTGTAAGAAGTGATTTCCGCCTGTGAAACTAATTACCGATCCAAATGCAAATACTTAAGGGATCATAATTAAGAAAAGCCTTCACATTTAGAGAAAAATTTTTTGTGTACAACTATTAAGCTTTAAACATGTAATTGCATTTATATTACATTTTAGACAGTATACTATTCAAGCATCCAGCTTTTTGAGAACGAGTGACTGAGCTGAGCTGAACAATCTCTTAAATTACCCAAAAACATGTTTACAACATACAGTAAGACACAGAGTAATTGTTATATGTTCAACTCTAACCATTATAAAACAATGGCATACATAAATACTTGAAAGTTTTGGTTACAGTCTCACGACAGGACAGAATGTCAGCAGGTGCCACTCAAAAAAAGCAACAAGTATACAAGCTTAAAATAACAGCTGTTGTGCGAACTCCTGCTAACCTTTCTAACCATAATACCTTACTTTCATTCAAATCTGGTCAATGTATATTTGCATAATTTGAGACTAAATTACTTTTCCGGCTAAACAAATATTGGCAAAATTCTATTTAAGTATATTATTGGCATAAAATAACAAATTAATATGATTACTTAAAATGCCAATTGGTGAGAACTTAAAGAAGCATTAAGGCTCATTGGCACATCCCCCCACCAAATCTTAAATTCTCTGAAAATGCATCCAGCACCAAATTTAAGTAAGGTCACCAGGCTGCAAATATAACCTGTGCTATATTGAGGAGTAATGCAATATCCTAACATGTACATTTATTAACTAGCAGTTTGAATAGGCGCTTTAAAACTGTCCATTATCAACATGGGATTTATTTTTTTAGTTTAATTTATTAGACAGTTTTGTTAGCAATAGCAATAAGATCAATGAGGATAATTTAAATAAAAAATAAATAAAAAGAGAAATTATAATAATGATCATATTTGTTTATTTCCTATTTAAATATGGTAATGAGAAAGAATAATAATAATAAATTACTCTGCACAAATTCCTATTGCAAGGACCTATTAAACCTTATTAGAATACCAAAATGGGATTTATTACTAAAAAATAAATAAATAAATAAATAAATAAATAAATAAATAAATACTAAAATTTAAATTTATGAAATGTAACTTAAAATGTATCTTCTTTGAAAAACTGAAATATTCCATCTTTTAATAACAACCAAAATTAATCAATTAGATCAGTAGAAATCAAGGACGCAAAATAATTCTCAAAACCATCTGCTCTCAAAAGATCATTAGTTATTTAGCATGCTTGAACAATACCACTAATACTGCACTGCCATCAAATATGGTTGTCAGCCACCACTTAGAAATAAACAGCAACAATTTACATTCAGCCAAATATTTAAAGACATCCAATTACTTGTATAAAATGCATGTACACTCTTTATCATCCACCATTTAAGTTGGGTCAACAGGTGAAGTCCAAGCTCATCTCCTGGACAATGTTTGAAATTGTGCATAACCAACAAGCATAATTGGTTTTTTTAATAACCACAAACAGATATATTTCTCCGAAAACTGTATGGTATGTGTTATATATGATGATTGATGTTGTATCAGACAGAAATGGCCATCTCCAAAAATAATCAGTCCCCTTGCTTGATTGACAGTCACCATGTGGCACATAGCTGGAGGTGCAACTGATAGCCCTGCTGCTGATTCCCTTAAAAAGACATCGTGGCCGAGCTGGGACACCACTCTAATGCTATCACAGGCTATTCTTGGCTTTTCTCAAATCACCATCGCACCATATAATAACCTTGAACTTTGAAAATCAGGTAATTATTTTCTGAAACTGTTATAAAAGAAAAAAGTTAATAAATAAATCAAAGCAGCCTGTCAAAACCCCTAAAACACCACATAAGAAGACTAAA